>NC_043742.1:2752014-2953139 GCF_004337985.1 Pyricularia pennisetigena
TATTTGAGGCGCCGTTGCCGAGGTCTTGAGGCGGAGCACAGTCTCACCTGAAGGCTTATCAAATGATCCTATGACCTCAGTCCAGGCTACCTTCCTGGCAGTCTGTGCCCCTTTGTTGACGGAAACATGACGGGGCTTGCCGTTGACTGGTCCGCGGTGGAAATTAGAAGGAACAATATTGCGAAAAAAAAAGGTATCATGTTGAGCTCAAGGTTGTGATACGGGATTTTGGGAATGGAACCTTGGTTGGTGTTTGCCAACAGGGTCAGCCTGGACAGCTATAAAAGGTTTCCTAGTCCTCTCCGTACCAGGGCCAGAACTAGTCAAGAGCAGCCAGACAAGCACCTTCTTCATCACGAGCACGCAAAGCAGCAAGACCTTCAGACATTACCAATCCAGAATGAAGTTCTTTTCCCTCCTGGCCTCGGCCGGCCTCGCTACTCTGGCCTCCCTGCCCCTGACCATGGCCGGCGTCATCACCCCTTCATACTTTTACAAACACCCCTTGTCCCGACGCCAGCTCTCCGACGTCCAAGTCCAAAGGGAGCTGGGCTCGCAGCTCTCCCGCCACGCAACAATCATCGGTCCCGGCGGACCAGGGTGGGATGAAGCAACGGAGCGGTTTGACAATGAGTCGCGCCCGACCATCAGGCTGGTGGTGGTGCCAGGGGCCGAGTCGGATGTTGCAACCATCGTCAAGGTTGCCAACCTCTTCGGCGTCCCTTTTCTTGTCAAGAACCGCGGCCATGCCCTGACCAACACCATCGGCAAATTTAGGGGCATCCAGATCGACATGTCGCGCCTCACCACCATCACCATCCAGCCTGGCGAGCCCGCCGAGTCGGCTTGGTTCCAGGGTGGGGCATGGGACAAGCAGGCCATTGAGTACCTCTGGGACCGAGGCTATGTCACCGTCACCGGCAGCTGCGACTGTGTCGGCATGATGGGGCCTGGCCTTGGTGGTGGACACGGACGCTATCAGGGGTTGTATGGGCTCATCAGCGACAACCTGATCAACATGAACGTGGTGCTTGCTGACGGCTCGGCCGTCAGGGTCAACGCCACCAGCAACCCCGAGCTGTGGTGGTATGATATCTATCTTGTCACATTCCAACGTCATGCGCAATCTAGAATCCATGCGGGGGAAAAATAACTAAAAAAAAAAAAAAAAAAAACTGACTTGTTGTGAAATCAATACAGGGGTATGCAAGGCGCTGGCCACAACTTGGGCATCGTCACGAGCTTCCAATCCAAGATCTACCCTCGCAAGATCGACACCTGGCACTATCACTCCTACACCTATACTCAGGACAAGCTGGAAGCTGTTTTTGAGGCCCTCAACACTTTCCACGGAAACGGCGATGGTTCCACGCCTGTCTTGATGGCGCTGAACACTGGCGGCTTTTATATCGATCCTTCCGTTAGCCAGACCGAGGTAAGCTGATTGATTTAAAATCCCCATCCCCACATTGCCATCACCATTCACCACCTATCTGCCCGACATGACAGAAAAAAAAAACCCCCCCCACCAGTTAACAACTTTCCCATCTCAACCCGCCCTCCTACCCACAGCCCGTCGTGTCCTGGGTCTTTGGTTACGCAGGTCCCGCCGAAGAAGCCGAAGCCCTCCTGGAGCCGTTCAACCGCCTCGGACCAGCAGCGCAGCAGAGCGGCGACGTGCCCTACCCCGAGGTGGCCACGGCCATGGGCACAGGCCAAGACCAGCCCCTCTGCCAGCCGGGCGACGCCCACGTGCAGGTGACGTCGCAGTTCAACGTGTACAACGTGACGGCCGAGCGGGCCCTGTACCGGCTCTTCAACCGCACCATCACGGAGCACCCGCAGCTCGCCAACTCGGTCGCCTTCCACGAGGGCTACTCGACGGCCGCCGTGGACCGCGTGGACCCGGACGCCTCGGCCGTCGCCTTCCGCGACCGCAAGCTGCTCATGTTCTTCGACACGCGCCTGACCCCCGCCGACGCCGCCGACCCCGAGGTCCTGGAGATGGCGAGGGAGTTTGGCCGCCAGGTGCGCCGCATCTGGAACGAGGGCGCGCCCGACCTGAAGCCTGCTACTTATGTCAATTATGCTGCCGGCGACGAGCCGATCGAGTCCATGTACGGGTACGAGCCCGCCCGGTTGCGGCGTTTGCGGGCCCTCAAGCGCAAATATGACCCGCATGGTCGTTTTGTTTATTACAACCCAATTGCCTAATGGTGTGGCGGTGGATGGATGGGTGTTCCTATTCCTCTTTGTTTTGCATTTTCTACTTTGGATAATGTCTCCTACCCCAAGAAATGTGACCCATAAAATGCTCGAAACGCATTTAAACCCCGTTTATAAATAAACATCGGGGACAGAATACTAAGCAGTCTAAGCACGTTCGGCAATTTGTCCGACATTTTGGTAATAGAACAGGAAACTTGGCCAAGCTTCATAAAATGATTCAGATTCTAATGTTACAAATGTACATATAATTTCGCTTTGTTTTCATCTGCATCTATCGCTGCTATATTTTCCTAGGCCCGGAACAAGCTACCGGCTACCGATTTTTTAAACTTTTTCGAAACCCCATATTCCATTAACGTATCGCATTATTGACCATTGATGAATTTTATACAATTTTACAGTGGAAGGATTTTAGGGAATCGTTTTCCATTCTACGTTTAGTCCGGGCAATTATACCAGTAAACGTACCTATATTCGGGTACACCGCAACCTTTAAAACAAAAATTAGAATTTACGTTTTTAATAAACTGTATTACAAAAGGATAATGCGTTTCGTTAAAACGCCTTTCGACCGACCCGAAATTACGATTATAATACAGTATTTGGAACGCAAAAACCTAATTAACGATTACCGGCGCTTTTTATTCCTAATGGGGAATATTATATTATTATCCGCCTCCCGTATTCCCAAAACCATTATATATATAAACGCCAGAAACCGTATTATCCAACTACGCCAGTTTTTAATAAAAAACCTCGTATTTAGGATATTTTTTTTGCGAAACACTACCAATATAATTATCCGGTATAATATATGTATATTTAAAATCGATAAAACCAAAATATACGCAAAGTTATCCAAACAAGATTTTAGAATTCGTATTATGTTTTCCGTTTTTTTTTAAAAATAAATATGGATATATTCAATATAAAACGCGTAATATAATAAAACGCGTTAGTATCAAACGACCCCGTAGACCTGTGTAAAAAACTCGGACGAACCACACACGGGCCCAACCGTAAAGGAACCGTATATTATTTTGCGTTTTACTGATATTTCGATACGCAGGGGTCCATCGTAAAATATAAACCAACCAAACCAAACTTAATAACCAAATTAACCAAATAACCCGCGGTATTACGAAAAAACGTTAAAAATGTACAAATTATTTATTGAAATTTTTTAATATATTTACAAACGCGGTTATTTCTGAATAACCTTCCATTAATCGCTAAATTTAAATTAAACGATAATGACCCGGCAAAAACGTCGGAATTATAATATACCGGTTTTTTAGGTATATTCGAACCACGCGCTCCGTTTTATGGGACGGAATAGGGAGTAATAAAGAAGAAAAAATTACACAAAAAGCGCCAAATATATATATTTTCGCCAACGTTAAATATTTTCAACGAACTATTCCAAGTTTCATATAGGAAACGAATCCATTTTTTACAATAAACCAATTTAAAGATTATTGCAGCGCCTGCGTATACCAAATTATAGTTCTATTACCATTACCCCCAAGAAACCGCCTATTAAAGTACCCAGGAAAAATTCGAAAACAAATTATATGTTTAAACTATTGGATAAATGGGGTACCCATTTTGCAATAACCATTTTTTCCCAAACCCGCGGCGGTTATATAGCCTACAATCCCAGCTAATACTACCCAAATTAGTAATTTTTATTATCGCCTAAATGCTCGTCCATTCCTATAACCGGGAATGGACGAAAAACGATTTATTGGAAAATGTTCCGGATTTAAAATTAATTAAATGGTTTAAATAATATAGCGAATATTTCGTCGTTTGCTTCCTAGTAATATGCGAAAATAAAATGCGAAACCACGCCTTATATTTGCATTGAAAAATAAAAAAAGGCGGAAGAATTAAAACACGGTAGTATTTTAGGAAACGATTAATATAATTAATAATTATTCGGGGAAATAAACTAATAAACGCCGACGAACAAATTAAACGGTATTAGAGCCACAAATTAAAATGCTGGTTAGCGTTAACTGTTATATAAATATCCAGTATAGCAACGTTTATAATTTGATAACCTTAAAGCTTAAACGCGATTAAAACCAAGTTTTAATTTAATTAAATAACATACCCTGGATTATAAACGGGCCGACCGACGAAAAAAGCGACGCCGAATTGGAATATTTAAAGGTAAAGGAGTTTTAAGCAGTATAAAATATATAATTGTTAAACATTAACATCCCCAATTAACGGCCTAAATGAGAAAAGCAAATACTGGATTATAACAATTATTACGCAAATAAAAAACCTGGATTATATATAGGCTGGTACGGCGTAACGGCGCCCCAATCCAAAAATAAAAGGGTTCGATATTGCGAATTGGAATAACCGTTACAGTTAAATTCCGGAAATTTTGGCGTTTCCATTTTGAATTTATTTTATTAATAGAGAAACCCATACGTAAGCCCAATTATAAATACCTCCTTTTTTCATTAGCTTTTCTTTTACAACAAAAAACTCTTTCCCGGCCGCCAAATACTTTTTGTAACGATTCTTACGAAATTGTGACGATTAAACCAGCGTTCAATTTTCAACTAATAGCCGTAATAATTGTTATAATCGAGAAATTGCCTTAGTAAATATTGCAAGCATTTTCGTTAGGAAACCTGATTAAAGCATTTTTGATTGGACAAAATTGTTGATATTTTACCCACCCAAATAGGGACTAATCCCAGTGGTAGTAAAGGTAAACTATAATTAGCGCACCTACATCACAAGGGTGTCACGGCCAGGCATACATTGGAGAACCTCAGTATATTAGGCGCTATCGACGAAAATTCTAAACTGAAGAGAAGAGAGAAATTACAATCAACGACGCGCTCAAGAGACGCGCTTAAATCCGGAGGTAGTGGATCCTTGTCCGATCCCTGGCTCGGTGTGGAGCCGAGTCGTGATTCTGAGGGTAGGTCTAGGGGCCTGATCCTCACAACGCGCTCAAGAGACGCGCTTAAATCCGGAGGTAGTGGATCCTTGTCCGATCCCTGGCTCGGTGTGGAGCCGAGTCGTGATTCTGAGGGTAGGTCTAGGGGCCTGATCCTCACAAAGGGTACCCCCCACCCAATTAAATCCGGGGCAGTCTAACTAATTTTATTATAATAATAGTTATAATAATTGCTTTATATCGCCGCAAAATGTAATAATTATTATAATTACGGTCGTTTATTACAATAGCTCCCTCAAATCGCCAAAAAGGCAAAACCACCGTTTAAACTATCGCCAAATTTGCGTTGGAATATATACCCAATAATGCTAAGTTATTTATTAATTTAAAAACTATACCGCAAAAAGCAGCCCGAATAAAAATAATTAACTAATATTTTAATAATCTGCAAAATTACAACGCGGATATTGCAATGGTTTTGGAATTAAATTGTGCACGTTTAAACCGTTTTATATTACAAAATTATTCGGATATCATTGGAATCCCCCTAAATTTCCCCCTATTCCTGATAATAATAGTAATAAATAAAATAATACCGATATAAAAGCCGGCGATAACGAATTTAACCCAGCCCCCTTCGACGATACTGCCGATAATATTTCTATAAACGAAAACGATAACTAATCTACCCCCGCGTCCGTTGATAAAGGCGATAATAATATTAATATAGACGATAATTATAACGAATTTGCCCCGGATTTCGATAACCGCCAATTGCGGATTCCTTTGGCATTTTTTAAACCATTTGCCAACGCATTGCCTGCGAAACTAAAAAACACCAAAAACCGGCCCCCTGCATTAAAGCCGGAAATTATTATTAACCCGGTACCCGCGCCAGTAAATAGGCCGCCGGTAACCCGTATATTGAAAACCACCACCGTTCGTCCAATTAAAATTAGTTTTATTTCGGTATCGCGGACGCAACCCAGATTTAATTTGACGCCAAATAATGGACCAGAAAACTTTGTATAACCCGAATATTATTTCCCATTGTACAAAAATACGGATTTTTTAAATCGTTTACCCGTCCCGTTATGAAAGGATTTTTAATTGGGTAAAAACCAATCCGTATTAGCGATAATTATTATAACCTGGCGCAGAGCAGGGAATACAAATATTACCAAAATAGTTCGCATTACACTTTGTTTAAATTATATTAATTGCTTTAAAATTAATAATAATATTAACCCGCCCGCCTGGTTTGGTCGCGGAAATAACATTTTCCGCAATACGAACAAAACCTCAATCGCCCATGTTAATTATATGCGCTATTTAGCAGGTAATGGGTCCACCTTTATCTGTATATAAGCCACAATAAATATTGCCGATGTGGGGCTGTCGGGGTTGTCGGATTATCCGTTATATTTTGTAGTCTCAGGGCTCATCCCTGAAGCCCAGAGCTCCACAATTGAGCGTGGCTCAATTGCGGCTTTGCAATGTACCTGTGGGTCCATCCAAAGAACGCTCTGGTTCAGGTCTAAGGACAACTTGTCGATTTTCGCCGTTCATGGCGGTATTTTTGGCCTTTTTGCGACCGACACTCCCTTATTATTCCACAACCACGCAAAATATCGAAAAAAGAAAATATCGTTAAAAATAGGAATTGTTAGGCCTTTTTCATAAATCCAAAACTTTTTGCGCCCGGTACGCCAATTAAAAGTTGGATATAGCCCGCCCTTAATCCGTTTATGGCGGTACTGTTTTTTCGATTTTCTTTTCGATTTTCGATTTTTTTTAATATTATTTTTAATTTTTGACCAAATTTTATACTTTTTGCACGTGGAAGGTCGTATATATGTATATATTGTTATACTAAATTTTGGTGCATATATTAGATTATATAAGCAGTTAAATAGGCGGATAGGCAAAGTATATACTTTTTTGTATATAATTTACAATCGAAACTCGTTTATATTTTTACCAATTTTAGCGATAATGAAACCAAAACTTCAGAGATTCGATTACGTATAAAGACAAACGTCCAAGTCTAATCGTACTTACAATATCGGCTTTAAAAGCTGTTTAATAAAAACAAATGGTAAATGTATATTTTATAAATTTTTTTGCTTTATTTAATTAATTTTATATTATTTTTGTTTTGCAGCAGAATTTTGTGGTTTTTGCACGTGGGGGGTGGTATATATATATTTAATATAGTATCACATTTTCGTACGTATACCTAGTTATATAAGCCCTTAAATATGCGGATAGGTAAAGTATATCCAATTTTATATATATTTTACCATCGAAATGCTTTTACATTTTTACCAATTCTAACATTAATAAAACCAAAATTTAAAAAAGTGGACTATATATATAAATAAACGTTAACGTAAAACCCGATTTGCAATACCGGCCCTTTTTATGTTTTTATATAAAAAAATGCTAAATTTGTGTTTTTTTTGTATTTTTTGCTTTATTTAATTGAATAAAATTTATAAAAAAGAAACTTATACAGAATTTACTAGCAAATTTATTAAAAAATATATACGGTGAAAGTATTTTCATTTTACCAATATTTGCGTAAATTATTTAATTTTTTAACAAATTGTTAATTTATATAAAAATATTAATAAAACTTTTGTTTCAATCGATAATTGCATGCATTTTGCAGTATTAGGTCTACTAAGGTATAAAGGTTGTAAATTAAATTAAAATAATTATTGCATACCATTATTTAAAGCAAGAATTAAATATAATAAAAAATTACAGATTTTATTTAATATTTTAATATCTTTCCAAATACAGTAGCTATAAAAACGCGGCCGGCATTGAAATACTCAGCAAACTCCAATAAATCTAACCCAAATTACTATATATTTTTATAATTTTTATTTATTTTTTTATACGAATATTTAATTGCATACTATGGGTACACTATTTTCTTTTACCATTATAATGCGAATATATTGCATTTACCCGCTACAAACGGCAGAATACCACAAATTATCCTTATATTAATAAAATAATCATAAGCGATATCGTAATATTATATATATCATTAAGAATACCGTTATAAACGGCGAAATGCGACAAATTATCGTTGGTGGTACCGCCATGAACGGCGAAATGCGACAAGATGTCCTTAGACTAGAACGAGCGCGATCTTTTCGGCCAATGTAATTGGTCGAAAAGCCATGTGGCTGAAAGGTACATGGAGCGATCGGTCCCCACTGCGAAGCAGGGGGGTCTAGTCTGAGCACTGAGACTATATATTTTGTGTGTTGCAGGAGTTGCGGTTCAAAATGTTAACGAATGGGGTTTACCAGGCTTAACACCCACCCTGCATTCACGAGTCAGCTACCCTGTACCGGGTTGAAATTTTCACCAAATCAGCAAATGAGTGCGAACCCAGAAATGGTTTGTATGGAAATGAAGGTGTTTTTTCAATAACGTATACAAAATAGTTTTTCGGAAAATCGTATGCGGCACCGGACCCCTTTACGGGGTGCGGACCCCCATTTCGATGTCGGAAAATATATAAGGGAGACAAAGCAAAGTTTCCCCCACCAATGAATCGAATTTATTAATCCCAAAATTAGTGAACCATTTTAATGAATCATTTAGTGCATTTGAACCCTGTAATTATAGGCCTTATAGCGCAACTAGCACCACGCCGTACCTAGGCTAATGCCTAAACCCCTGTTAGCAACCCATATTGTTAATAGCCCAAACCCCTAAACGCCTTTAATCCGTTGCTGGCGTCGCCGCAATAAAAACACGCGTTAATGGCCAAATTTTGGTATATTATTTTAATAGTAGTTCGTCGAATATAAACGGGATAATGGTCGTATTTGGTATTGAAACGATAAATTCTTTCAATATAATATATTAATATAATAGGTTGATATTTCCTTTCATTTAATCGCGACAATTATTATAATTGCAACACTAATATTTCTTATTATTTCTAATATAATGACAACTGTTATAGTCTTTTACGGTAATACCAAACAATTGTTGCTATAATATAATAATTATTACAACTTGGCTTTTACCCTTTTTTACATTTTGTAACAACGGGCACAATATTGATTATTGGTTAATTTTATATTCATCGCCGGCGTGTTCGGGCTTTAAATTTGTTTTAAAACAAATAACCCCGGTAAACAAATTAAAGGTAATAAAATACTCGTTTAACAGAAAACCTTGGCCTCCGTACCGGATATATTTAACGATAGGGGTATTAAACCTATTTTCGATAATTTGGCCAATCGGAGTCGCCTGCCCCCTATCCCCCCTTTTATCCGCTAAAGCGATATTAACTTCCCCTGGTAAATAGTATCTGCAAATAAATTTAAATTGGTTATAATTCCCACAATCTTTGCCACAATATTGATTAACCTGCGGATAATAACCACTGGATTTAATTTTAAAAGCGGCGATCTACGGTTTAAAGCCGCTAATTTTAGACCATATGTATATAGCGGTTACCATATCGACGATTGATTTAACATTTGCTACCATTTCCTTTATTTTATTTTTCGCCGGTAGGGAAAAGTCGTTATTGAAAACAAAAATGGTTTTAGCGATTTTGGTGGAAATCACCGTAACCCTTTTAAATTTATACCGAACAATCCTTTATATTATTTATTATCGCCGATTACATAATTATTACTGTTAACAATATAGATTGCCAATAGGGGTTTAGGCATTAGCCTAGGTGCGGCGTGGTGCTAATTGCGCTATAAAAGCCTGTAATTGCAGCGTTTGAATGCACTAAATGCACTAAAATGGTACACTAATTTTGGGATTAATAAATTCGATTTATTGGTGGGGGAGACTTTGCTTTATCTCCCTTATATCTTTTCCGACATCGAAGTAGGGGTCCGCACCCCGCAAAGCGTTCCGGTGCCGCACACGATTTTCCGAAAAAATTATTTTGTATGCGTTGTTGAGAAAACACCCTTATTTCCATATAAAGCATTTCTGGGTTCGCACTAATTTGCTGATTTGATGAAAATTTCAACCCGATATAGGGTAGTTAATTTGTAGGTGCAGGGTGGGTGTTAAGCCCCATTCGCTGACCCTTTAAATCGCAACTCCTGCAACACAAAATAAAACGGAAAATCGGTGAGCCCCAATAGCCCCATTTCGGCACTATTCATTGTAGCTTATATACAAATAAAGGTGGACCTATTATATGCTAAATAACGTATATAATTAGCACCCCCTCTCTTTTGCTACTATTCACATAAACTCGGAAAAGAAAAGTACATAAAAATAAAACCCTAAAAAAAGATCCCCCTTATATCCCAACCGATTCGAACTCCCGATATAAACCCCCTGGATTACTTAGCCCTTTGCACCGACCCATAACCCCCGGTATGGACAAACCCCCGATTTGCATAATATTGACCCACGGAATTACCTATTAAACGAGGTGGCTAATTTGGCTATTCGTTGGTAATAATCCAAGTTAGGCATATTATATAGGGTATTTCGAATCCGTAAATCGCCCAAAACACTAGCTTTTCTAGTTTTGATTTCATTTCGGGTATACGGTCGGTATAAATTGCTTATTAATTAATTAGTGCAGGGTAGATTCGGGTAGTACGGCCGGTGTTCGGCTAACAAAAATCTAGTATCTGCAAAAAAAGAAATATGATGGGTAATTAACGAATTAGTTAAATGCCCCAAAATTCAATAGGTAAAAACTAAGTTTTTTGTAGGGGTTTAAGCCCTATACGCTTTAAAAAGACCCTGTGAGTTGGAAGCGTTAGGGGTTTTGTTAGGCCATTAGCGGGTATTTATTTGGATTCCAGAAATTTTAGGGTTATTAATCCTTTTATAACTAATTCCCGTACGTAGTGAAATTTCAATAACGTGTATTTAGTACGTTGGTGGTGCGTAAAATTATGTGCGTCAACTGTAAAGCCTATATTATCTCCAAATATTGCAAATAGGGCCTTTTATAGGTAATCTAATTTTTATAAATAAATTTTGAAACCACTGTGTTTCACGCAGGGTTTCCGTTAAGGCATCGGTTTCGGTTTCTGGGGTGTTTAAAACTATAAAATTAACCTTTTTGTATCTCCACGCTATAGGGCCCCAAAATAGGGTGTACAAATAGCCGTAAATGGATTTTGAATTTTCCCTAGACCCGGCAAAATCGCTATTATTAAATCCCAATAATTTGAGGTTTTTAAAACCCCTTATTAAAGAATTGGGTGGTAATTCGGCTTTCGATTTTTTATTTCCGTAAGAAATTGAAAAGGATTCAATAGCAGCTAAATAGCGTAATAGGTCTTTAACTGCCGATATATGGATTATAATAGCTTTTATTAAAAAACGTGAAAGCCATTAAACCGTAAAACCGATATCCGGGCGCGTTAACAGCATTCAATGTATAAACGTGCCGATAATACGCTGTAATAACTTAATTTCCAACGCATTTACGGGTTTACCCCCGTTATAATGTAGCACACCCGGTTGTAAGGGAGCAAATGTAGGTTTGCAATTTGTTTATCCGAACGTTGTTAACATTTCCTTTATATATTGACTTTGGTGGAGCCAATGTAGGCGTTTAGGCTTATTTATTATGATTCAAACGCCTAAAAAATAGGTTGCAGGGCCCCTGTTTTCAACGCGTATACTTTATTAGAACGGGCTTTTAAATCCTGCATATATTGCAATTTAGGACCTATTAGCAGGCAGTCGTTTACAAAAATAACGATAATATGTTTGGATTTAACCTTATTAAAAACAGCGGGATTAGAAATTAACGGTTTAAAACCTTTTTTTTAAAAAATAGGGATTTTTATTTGTTTTACCAGTTTTTGAGGCGCTGTTTTAAACCTTATAGCGCCTTTTACAACTGTATAGCCTGAAGTTTTTTCGGATTAAAACCAATTTCCACTAAAATTTTAACGGTGGAAGGGTTACAAGATTTAGCCCACTCGTTAAAACCGTTTAGAATTTGCAAATAGATACTTACGTCGGTAAAGCCACTATCTAAAAACGCACCAATGAAATTGATTTATTTTATTTCCCAAGTTTGTGCATTAGTTATAACTAATAATATACGCCAGGTAGGTGGTATACTACTGTCAGCAAAATTTTCGATATGATTTAGGCCTTTAACCTGTAAAATATCCCTAATAGAAGGCCTAACCTTATATTTTATAGGCTTATTATTTTTACCCTTTTTTAATTGAAATACCAGCCAGGTAAAAACGAATTTACGGCCTGCAGGCATTTTAATTTTTGGGATAAAACGGTAGGTTTTTGCAGTAGTAATCCGGTCGAATTCAAACGCTAAAACAGCGAACCATTTAGCATTTTCAAGGCTATTTGCGGCCTGTTAGTAGCTATTTGGTTCACCGCTTTTAATGGGTTTTTGTTTGTTTTTTGGATTAAAAACAAATATAATGCACGTAATTTATATCCATTAAATATGGGTTTTCGAACTGCGAATTTAACTCCATATTTTGGATTTCAAGTGCTGAAAACACCGGAATTTCCATTGTTTTAGGTACTGGATTAGGTACCGCTACCGCTATAGGTTTTTGGGGAGCGAGCGGTAGGCTGTACAAGCTTGGCGGGCATTGTATTTTCAAAGTTTAAATGTCCTATAACGGGTGTTAATTACCCTATAAAGAATGGTCAATACCCTGTATTTTCGGGGTTGTTTAGGTGATAATTATCCCCTGGAACGCTGTTAATTTCGTTTTGAAATTTAAAATTAAAATCCCTATTTAAACTTATATTTTCCCCCTTTAAAATTTGTAACGTTTTCCCTGGAATAACCAAATTCTTAGCGATTATACTTTTTAAAACTCTTTCGGTAAAGGTCTTGTAGGCGGCCCGTTTAACGGGTGCGTAAACCACCGCTGTAGAATCTAATAAATGGGCCAAAAGTTTCACCGTTTCGGTGCGGGGAACCAATTTATTAAATTTTTAGCGTTTTTCCAATGGTATAATAACCTGGTATATAGTATTAATAACCCAAAAATGCCTTAAATTGGGTTTATACGGTAAATTAAATCGGAATTCGGATCGAAATTCTTCGTAAAATGTTTAATCCCTATTAAATACCGCTATACGTTTAGCTCAATTAATTACGGCAAATAATAAATAATATTACATATTTAATAGTAAACCGGCCGCGATAATGTTAAACCGAAATTTATTCAAAAAAACTTTAGTGGACCGTTCCGTTAATCCGTTTTGGCCGTGGTTATAGGGATTCGAAATGCTAAAATTATCACTTCTATTTGTGGACCAATTTTAAAGCTTTGTATTTATTTCGTGCCCCCCATCGAATGAAATTTAGGGGGTAACGCCCGTACGTAGCTTTTAAAACCTTAAAAAAGCTTTTAATAATCACTGAAACTATAGGTCCGGTGTTATTTCGTAGTGGGATCGACCACCGAAAACGTGATTTTCGGTCCACCAATAACAAAAATACGGGTTTTTTAATGTAAAAATTAAGTTTAAAGGTTATTGTATTACCTTTAATAAAATCAAAAATATCAGGAGGTGTAGGGAGTGCAACCTTATTTGTACGCCTAACAAGTAAAGCTTTAACGTAAGGAATACGAATGATTGCCCTAATTTTGTTAAACTTAGGTAAACCTTTTGTAATTTGCGCGGTTTTGTTAATAATAATAACCCTATATACCCCAATCGCCTATACCATAACAGTGGTTTTTGGGCCTGGATTTCGTTACAATGGCCTGTAATTCCGTTTCTTTTGAAGGTAAACCAACCATCCGTAATTCGTTTTAGCCCTAAAAAAAGTAATTTACAGGGGCCTGCTTTAAATCCGAGAATAAAAGAGGTTTTAACAACGGATTTCTTGTGTGGGAAACCCCCTTTTTTCCGGAAATAATCCCTTTCATATTAAATTGCATAAAAAGGTCACCTAACGGTTTACCGGGCCTACGGGGCCCAATTTCACGTCGATTTTCAGGGTTTTTAAAGCTTAACTTTTACGTCATAGTTGAATTTACGGCTATTTCCGTATTTTGTTTGGGATTAAGCTTTTCAGTTACCGTATTTTCTTCCGGTTCCGAATCGGTGTAAATTCTATAATTCTCGTCAATTTCGGGATTTATATTATTAAGTTTTATTTCCAGCGGGGCTGCGTAGCCCTTGGTAACCCCCAGTAAGGCCATGCCAAAAACGGTGTTATATTCACCTATTACACAAGCGTAATTCGAAATAACGTTATTTCGAATAAAGATTTCGCACCTCTTAACCTTTGAACAAAACGAATATTTAACGGTATTGAGGCGACCCACGCCTTGCGATCCGTATTATACAAGGCTTCTTTTAATAATACCCCCTCTATATTATAATATATAGAGCTATCAACGATATTTATTCCAAACGAAGGGATATATAAAACGTTATTGAACGTAAGCATTGTGAATTCGTCAGCTTTTTGGCCGTAACGGACCTGTATTTTTACAATTTCGGTGCTTACAAGCTTAATAAAGCCACCTCCGGTACCGATTTTGCCTGTAAAACCGGGGGTATAATCGGTAAAAAATTATTTATTTCCAAAAAATATGGTGCGTTCTACCTGTATTGTGGAGGATAGGGTATCCTCTCTTCCAAAGCTCAGGTGCTAATTTTACGCGGCGTCCAGGCTTCGTTTTAACCCTCAAATTAGCTGCTAAAACCTGTAATTTTAGCGTTTTACCGGTATTGGGCTCCGAATCCGAATTCGAACGTAATTTTATAATTCCGCTAATAGCGGAATTAACCTCGTTGTTACGACCAGACAGTTAGGCCGGTACCAGGGAGGCCAGGCGGGGTCACACCCCTCCTAACGACACCCGACCAAGGAAACACCGACCGGCAGGAGACAGGATTACATAAGGACCCAATTACGTAACAGCACGTAACCACCAAAAGGTGATTTCGGTTAATTTGTAAAACCTCGATTGGGAATTACAGATTAAACAGATTAGGAGAAATCATATTGGAAATATAGTTTATATAAAATACGTTTATTACCATGTAAATAAAACTTAATTTAAAATTATTTAGCAGCAATTAATTTGTATCCAACTTATTATTTACCCAGGAATCGATTATAATTTCACCCCAGCTATTACAAACCCCAATTACCCAATCCAAACGTTCCGTTGCTTTAACCTACGGTATTTTATTTTAAAAACAGGTTACCCGATATTTTAATCGTAATATTTTAATTGGTCGTATTTATTATTTTGCTTCAACATATACCGAATAATATCGCCGAAATAATATTTTCCAACAAAACCACCCCATAAACCCCCTTTACCATTAACGTTCCGGCCAACGTTAACTCTTTACGCCAAATAATTGCGACGCTTTAAGCGGAAAATCGACAATTTTAGGAACGAATAACCGAATAAATTAATCGAACTAATAGGAACCACATTAAATATTTTTTACTATTATGTTATAATGGTACCCCAGGTACCTTATAGGGATTTCTACAGGAAGCCGGGTTTATTTTCACTTTAACGAAAATAATTTCAATAATAATGCAAACAAGGTCACCTACGCAATTTCGTTATTAAAAGGCGATACGTTCGCCTAATTCGAACCAATTTTACGAGATTATTTGGATTAAAATAAGGAAAAAACCCGTAAAATTAAAATTAAACGTATTTTCGACGATTACGAAACTTTCGAAAAATGTTTTAGGGAATATTCGGTAATTTAAACGAGGAACGCGCGGTTAAGCGTAAATTGGTACGTTTTATTTAAACCAAGTTGGTGTCCAAATATATTAGTGAATTTCGACAAATTACCGCCAAATTACTATGGGGCCCCGAAACCCTAATAACACGCTTTTATACGGGATTTAAGGAAAAGGTGAAAAACGAATTTGTTAAAAAAGAACGACCCGATATTTTAACCGAATACGTAAAACTAATAATTAAAATCAATAACCGATTTTATAAGCAAAAATTGGAACGACGCAAAAAACGTAGCGTATAGGGACCAGTTTTGCGATAAGCTAATACGGGACGCAAATACCAATACCCTAAACCGTTTCGCCAATATAATATTTTTTACGGAATATATGACGGATTAATGGATTTTAACGCGATATAATATAAAAAACCTTATAGAAATCCCAAAAATGGTAAATGTTTCAAATGCGACAAACCGGGATATATCGCCAAATTTTATCCCAAAAACGCTTTAAATTTATATCCCATTTTGTAACCGGATACCAGAATAACACCACTGATTCCAAAAAACCACGAGGATTAAACGCCACCACCCATTAACAGATATAACCGGATTAATATAATTTAATAAATTGGTTTGAATATTACGACGATAATTATATAACCTATAACAGAGCAAAACTAAACGCAGGATAATACCCGAAAAAATTTAAAAGTACCCGAACCTTAATAATAGCAAACCGTGTATTTATTAAAACCAGGTTATTAGTATAATTACGTAAATAAGACAACAAATTAGCCGAATTTACGGAGTTAAATATTTTAAAAAAATTAAAACCAAAAGTATTGGGATAAACCTACCGTATCCGAATAACCCAGTAAGCCCCAACGGACGAATCCAATAACGAATAAAGGACGAATCCAGCGAAAGGAAATTATATCTTTAAACTTATACAATATAGCAACGGAAACTAACCCTTACATATACGAAAAAAACTTATCGATTTATACCGAAACGAGCAATTAGTGCATTTTCCCGGAATATTATTTCGAATACAAATATAAAATTTTATAAAATTAGTTAAGTTAACCTTTGGAAACTACCTAATTTTGGATATCAAATATTCTTAATATATAAAACCTTTTGGGCAAGATGTTTTCGAAATAATTGCGGATTGCATTTTAGTAGGAAAACAATTTACGATTTTTTCCCACCACGACGTAAAATAATAGGTATCCACGAAATATATACCATTATTTTAAATTTCCTAATTGGGAAATTAAAATAAGACTTGATACCGAATTAGCGGTAATTCTTACCCTCTATAACAATTACCCTATAGCATGTCATAACCAATGACAATTTCCATGGTACGAATGCACCCGAAATATTTGTAAAATACATATGTTAACCAAAACACAGGCATAGTGCGAAATAAAATTACGATAATTAGGACCCGCACCCATAATTAAAATCGTGTGGAACCGCAGCGTTAAGGATAACGAAATATTTACTAACGCACGAAAAACACCCACACCAATAGGATACCGACTAAATAAAACCAAAATTAAAAATAATTATACGCCCCGAAACAAAAAGAATAAGGACCCACGACGCGAGTCCAGCAAACCAAAAAACTGAAACGGCCAAACGGTAAAAGGCACCAAACGGTAGTAATAAAAACGGAATAAAAAACCTTAAACGCCACGCAAATTACGAAAACAATATATAAATATATATTCCTGAATATACGATTTAATAAAAAATCGATACGAGCGCTCCTTGACAGCGGAGCATAAGGTAATTACATTTTTCCAAAAATCGTGAAAAAACGACGAATATTTTGGTAATAAAGGAAAAAGCCATATCAATTGCAAACCGTAAAAGGAAAGGCAGTTTTATACGGGAACGGTACCATCGAAATAAAACCCGTACATTTTTGGATGGAAAACTATGGACGAAAACAACAAATTATTCTAAATATTACGGAAATAAAAGAAAACCGTAATTTTAAAAATTCCCTGGTTTAAAAGGAACAACCCCCGAATAAATTGGATTATAAATTAAATTTAATGGGAAAACTACCTAATTATTAAACGATATCCAATATAACAAAGTTTATATAGGAAATATAGGGCACGAAAAAACCAAATAAAGCAAGTGGCGTATTTATAGGAAGGACGACCAACCCCGGAACCAATATTGGAAACAAAACGATTACTTACAGGTTAAACCAGATCCAATTACATAATATTAACCACCAAAAGTTTAACCAAAAACGGCAAAATCCCAAAAAAATCCCAAATTTATACACGATTATTTAACCAAAAGTTCGAAATAGGATTAGCCGAGTACAGCCCGTTCGACCACGAAATACCATTAAAAAAAGAAACTTAACCACAATTTTATTAAATATACGGTTTAAATCCGATCCAAATGGAGGTTTTAAGTGAATATTTCGCAAAAAACCTTGAAAAAGGCCAATTAAACCATTAATATTATTAATAAAATACCCAATCCCTTTCGTATTAGAAAAGAACGGAAAACTACGATTATGCGTAAATTACAAAGAATTAAACGATACTATAATAAAAAAGTATTACCCGCTCCCACTAAAAGGAGGATTTCGAAATATGCTTTATTAAACACAATAGTTTATAATATTAAATTTTAAAAAAATATATAATTTAAACCGTATAAAGGAAGGCGAGGAATGGAAAACAGTATCTCGTACCAGACAAAAATATTACGAATACTTGGTAATATTTTTCGGTTTTACAAACGCCCCCGCAACCTTTTAAACCATAATCAACCACGTTTTTAAAAAAATGTTTAAACATTTTTGTCGTTATTTACCTAGACAATATCCTTGTTTTTTCCAAGACGTTGGAAAAATATAAAAAATACATTTACATAATTTTACAAAAACTATAAGCCGTTAAACTTTTAATTAAGCCCGAAAAATACATTTTTCACAGCACACAAATTAGCTTTTTAGGATATATTATAGCCCTTGGAGAAATTAGGACGAAAAAATTAAAAATTCAAACAGTAAAAAAATGGCCCCAATTACAAAACGTAAAAAAACGTTCGGGTATTTTGTGGATTCGTGAATTTTTACAAAAAGTTTATTAAAAGGTACGGCGCGATCGCCACCCTATTGACCATTATAATTAAAAAGGATTTCAAGCTCCAATAAATGGAATAAATGTAACAAATTTTCGAACAATTACAAAACGCAACAGCATAAAAACCGATTTTCAAAATACGAAATCCAACGAGACCTTTCGAAATCGAAACCGACGTATCCGGGTATGCAATTGGAGGATAATTTGACCAACGACACGAAAAAAACATTTACATTTTTGCGCCTTTTTTTACAAAAATTATATAAATTAAAATTTAATTACCAAATCCACCATAAGGAATTTATGGCTATTAGCAGAACATTCGAAAAATGGAAACCACAATTATCCGGAATTAAATACAAAGTATTAATTTATACGGACCACAAAATTTTAATTGATTTTACCATCAGTAAAATGTTAAATAAACGACAGATTAAATGGGTAAAATTCCTATTAAAATTCCATTTTAAAATTATTTACCGACAAGGAACAGCAAACGGTAGGGCCGACGCCTTTAACGGA
Organism: Pyricularia pennisetigena; assembly: GCF_004337985.1. Classification (NCBI taxonomy): domain Eukaryota; kingdom Fungi; phylum Ascomycota; class Sordariomycetes; order Magnaporthales; family Pyriculariaceae; genus Pyricularia; species Pyricularia pennisetigena. The sequence goes on from NC_043742.1 coordinate 2,771,521, forward strand.
AAACCAAATTATAAAAATAAAATATTTAAAAAAACACGGAAATTCCTTATAATAAATAATAACGGAAACCTTTTACCAATTTACCGAAGTCTTATAACGACTAATACGGTAACCATATTACAAAGAAATACGTAAAGTCCACAAAAATAAAACCCACGGACTCTAAGGAACTTCCAAAATATGGAAACGATTAAAATAGGATTATAATTTTAAAAAAATACGATAAAAAATCCGAGAAATTGTTAGAAATCGCGAATTTTGCGCCAAAAACAAATCCGCAAAACACAGACCTTATAAGTTTTTACAATTTTTACCAACCCTTAATAAAATTTGGTAAACCATTACAATGGATTTTATCGTTAAAGTACCATTTTCCGAATAACCATTTATTAAAACCAAATACGATAATATATTAATTATAATGGACAAATTTACCAAATATGCCTATTTCCTATTTTATAAGGAAAGTAACAACGCCGAAAAAATCGCTTACACATTTTTACAAATAATTGTCAGCAATTACGGATTGCCAAAAAATATTATTACGGATAAAAATAAGCTTTTTACATTAAAACTTTGGTAATTTTTAATGGAATAGCTAGGAACCGACTATAAGCTATTCACAATATTTTACCCACAGATAAACGGGGAAAACAACGAACAACCCAAATATTAAAACAATACCTAAAATATTATATAAACCACAAACAGGACAATTGAATACGGCTATTACCAATAACACAATTCGCGTATAATAATTTAAGAAATAAAAATATTAAAATAACCCCGTTTTATACCAATTACGGATTTAACCCTACGGTGTACGGAAAATAACAAACCACGATTACGGCCCCACGAACCGACAAACAAATAAACGAATTACGAAAACTTCAACAAAAATTCCAACAAAAATTAGAATTTGTACGAAAGAAAATAACCAAATACGCCAACCAATATTTGATAAAAGGACCATTTTTCCAAAGAGGAAATAACGTTTGGTTTATTCGACCCAATATTAAAATATAACGACCAAACGGCAAATTTAATTTTAAAAAATTTGGGCCTTTTAAAATCGATAAAAAAATTAGCAAAACCAATGACAAATTATTATTATTGAACATTATAGAAATTCACCCAACGTTCCACGTATTATTATTAAAACTAACAATATACGGTACCAATCTGTAAAAAACGATCGAAATCGACGTAAAAAACTTACGACGTCGAACGAATATTGGACCATAAACCTAACCACGGTAAAACAAATTATTTTATTAAATGGGAAAACTATAAATACAAAGCAACCATTCAAAAACCTTTAAACCACCTCCAAAATTGCCAGGAGGTACTCCGCCAATATTATCAGGAATTGGATTTGCGAACAAATTAGCCAGAAAAAAGGACAACCTAAAAAAACACCATTTATTATACCCAAAAATTAAAAACCGATCAGGATTCGAAACTATACCACCGGACAAATTTACAAAAAACAATGACCATATATTATAAACTGAAAAATACGAACACTGCATTTTACCCACCGAATATTGCGCAAAAATATTGATTTGATCCAATAAACAAGGGTTAAAAAAATTTATTGGGAAAAACGAATTCCAGGTAAAATTGGAATCCGGAAAAAACAATTCCAGAAATATTTTGGGAAAAGTTTCGGCCGATTGCCGCCGTTCCTCCTATTTTACCTCCTTACGCTCCACCCGATCCAATTCCTCCAAATCGTTAACTCCGCGAAATATAATTCGCATTATTTTTTTAAATTATAATTTGTTTTATTTTCGCATACGAAAAAGTTTTAACTGTTTTTTTTTTGGATTTTCTGCTGCTCCGCCAAAATATTTTTTTCCAAAACCTCCATTTCGGCGTTCAATTTTTAATGCTACTAGCCAATATTGCGCAATTAAATGTTTGAAATACCTAATATATCGTAACACGAACGGTTAACGCGAAAATATTCGATGCAACGAAAGGAATTTTGCGGTAAAACGGCGCAACGTATTATACCGCGGGATTTATAATAAAAATAAAAAGTTATATCTACAAAAAAAGGAAAGAAAAACGGAAAAAAGGCGTGGCGACGTTTTATCGACGAACGACCAAATTTCGATTTAATTACGCGATTAAATATAGCGTAACGAAATTAGCAAAAAGGAATATATAACCCGAAACCAGGATTAAAGGAGTACGAATTATTTAAAAGGCCAAAAGGATTTGGTTCAAAGAAAGGAAACTTAATATTACGACCAAATGATTGGGCCGGTACCAGGGAGGCTAGGCGGGCTTACACCCATTTTAACGACATTTAACGAAAACAAACACCGACCGGTAGGAAATAGGATGATATAAAAGCCCAATTACGTAACAGCACGTAACCGTTAAAGGGTAATTTCGGTTGATTTGTAAAACCTCGATTAGGAATTACAAATCAAACAAATTAGGAAAGATTATATTGGAAATATAATTTATATAAAATACGTTTATTATTGTATAAATAAAACCTACTTTAAGATCATTTAGCAGTGATTAACTTGTATCCAATTTATTATTTACCTAGGAATCGATTATAATTTCACCCCAGTTATTAAGAACCCCAGTTACCCAGTCCAGACGTTCCGCTGCTTTAACCCACTGTATTTTACCTTAAGAACAGGTCACCCGATACCTTGATCGTATCATTCTTGTTACAGGGTTTAATACGGTAAATTACCGCCCAAATCATTTAACTATTCCAGGGCGTTATACGCTGCGCATTAGTTAACGACACCTGGAATTGAACCCGTAAATATCTCAAAATCTATAGAGATTATGGACGTTCCAGTGTTTAATTCGCTGGTGGAGGATTTGGTATCTTTTTCAAAAGCAAAATCCGAATTGAAGTTTCTACTCTTTTTTCGTTTGAAGGTGTTTTCCTGCCCATTATTTTCCTTTTTAGCGCTTTGTTTAGCGTTTTCTTTACCCCATTTTCGACCTTCAAACCTATAACTAGCGGTTTTAGCCGCTGTAAAGCCTGAAACCAAATTTTTCGATACAAAGTCCGCTGAAAGGTATTGCAAATTTAACTTTTCCGAATTTTGGCCTATAACCTGCAAAGCCCGGTAGGTATTACGTTGGCGTTCGGTCCAAATAGGAAACGTCCCCTTTAGGGCCAGTAGGTACTAATTGCGTACATTTACGGGGTTAATTTGCACGGTGGTACTCGCTAATCTAGTTACCAGTGAGTTAAAACGGTTGTTAAATTTAGGTACCGATCCTTTAAATTTTAAAAAATCTAAAGCGTGGAATTCCCGATATAACGAATCTCGATTAATTTTAGGTATAACGGATTAGCTATTTCTTAAGGTTTATAAAACCGTTACGGGGCTGGAATACTATGCAATAAATTCCAAAAGTTCCTTAATTAAATTGTTTTTATAAGCAAAAATAGGATTAATTGCTCGTGTTCCGGTAGGGTATATCTAATTTCAGGGTTGAAAATAAATTCCGCTGCTTTAATAACCCTAAATTTCATTATTAACGACTATTTCCACAAACTGTAATTGCTAACCCTTATTAATTTACAATTTTCAGGGAAGGAAAATACCCGCTTCAATAGTTTGATACCTATCCCGTCACCTAAAAGTAGGTTACCGGGTGGATTAGGGGTTGCGGTAACGGGAGTTGGTTTAACATTTAAATTACCATTAAAATTAGCGGAATTACCGATTTTCAGGGTTAATGGGGCAATTAACTGTTAAATTATCCTTTAAACTTAATTTATTTGCTCAATTAAAGCTTTTAATCGCAGGTTTTGCGCCTGTAATTCAGCGGTTTAAATTTCGTCTGGGCTGGGTTTATGTCCTTTATCTGTTAAAATTGGGCCTGGAAGGCCCGATATAAGGCTGTCTTCCATTATAAAGTAACTTAAACTGTGATTGTAATTCCCTAATTTATAATTATAATTAATTAGCCTAGTCGTCCAAGGGTAAATACCCTATTAAACTTAGGATTTGCTATACCGTTTGCCTTTTAACGGGTATAGGCCTTTAATTGCCAATCATAAAGTTTATTGCTATCTTCAATGGTCGAAGTCCATTAAAAAATACAGGGTTAGAATCCCTAAAATCCGCAATTAGTCGGTGCCCTGGTATTTGTACCAATCCAGGTGCACGTAACGAATTCAATTCGTCAAATGGGTGCAGGGTAATTTGCCGGGTATCGTGCAGGGTATCTGTTAACAATATGGGTTGCTAACAGGGGGTTAGGCATTAGCCTAGGTGCGGCGTGGTGCTAGTTGCGTTATAAAAACCTGTAATTACAGGGTTTGTATACACTAAATTCACTAATTTTGGGATTAATAGATTTAATTCATTGGTGGGGGAAACTTTGTTTTATCTCCTTCATATATTTTCCGACATCGAAATGGGGGACCGCACCCCGCAAAGGGTTCCGGTGCCGCACACGATTTTCCGAAAATTTATTTTGTATGCGTTGTTGAAAAAACACCTTCATTTCGATACAAACCATTTCTGGGTTCGCACTAATTCGTTAATTTGGTGAAAATTTCAACCCGGTACAGGGTAGCTAACTCGTAAATGCAAAGTGGGTATTAAACCCGGTATAAGGTAAAACCCCATTCGCTAATTTTGAATCGCGATTCCTGCAATATACAAAATATAATAGAAAATCTAACAACCTTAATAACCCGATTTCGGCACTATTTATTATGGCTTATATACAAATAAAAGTGGACCCATTACATGCTAAATAACGCATATAATTAGCACCCCCTTTCTTTTCCTACTATTCACATAAAGTCGGAAAAGATAAATACGTAAAAAGAAAAAAAATAAAACCCTAAAAAAAAAGATCCCCTTTATATCCCAACCCGACTCGAGCTCCCAATATAAACCCCCTGGATAGTTAAGCCCTTTATACCGATCTGTAACCCTTTAAATGGACGAACCCCCGAATTGGAAAAAACCCCCAAAATTGTAATAACCCCCGGATTCGAACCCCCGATTTGCATAATATTAACCCACGGAATTAATTACAAAACCAGGTAGCTAATTTGATTATTCGTTGGTAATAGTCCAAATTAAGCATATTATACAGGGTATTTCGAATGCGTAAATCGCCCAATCCACGAACTTTTTCAATGTTAATTCAAGTTTTGGTATAAGGTCAATATAATTTGCTTATTAATTAACCTATGCAGGGTAGATTGGGGTAATACGGCCGGTATTAGGCTAACAAAAATCCAATATTTGCAAATAAAGGAAATATAATAGGTAATTAGTTAACGAATTAATTAAATGCCTTAAAATTTAGCAGGTAAAAACTAAGTTTTTACGGGTTTAAACCCTATCAACTTTAAAAAAACTTTACAAATTGGAAGCCTTAGGGGTTTTGTGACGCCATTAGCGGGCATTTGTTTGGATTCCAGGTATTTTAAAATTATTAATCGTTTTGTAATTAATTCCCGTACGTGATAAAATTTTAATAACGTATATTTAGTACGCTGGTGGTACGTAGGGTTATATGCGTTAATTATAAAACCTGTATTATTTCCAAATATTGCAATAAAACCTTTTATAAGTAATCCAATCTCCATAAATTTTTTTTTAAACCACTATATTTTACGCAGGGTTTCCGCTAAAGCATCGGTTTCGGTTTTTGGAATATTTAAAGCTATAATATTAACTTTTTTGCATTTCCACGTTATAAAGCCCCCAAATAGGGTATACAAATATCCGTAAATGGATTTTAAATTTTCCCTAGCCCCGGCAAAATCGCTATTATTAAAACCCAGTAATTTTGTAACCTTAAAAACCCCCTATTAATAAATTGGGTGGTAATTCGGTTTTAAATACTTTATTTCCGTAACAAATAAATAAGGATCTAATACCCGCTAAATAACGTAATATGTTTTTAGCTGCCGTTAAATGAATTGTAGTGGTTTTTGTTAAAAAACGTAAAAACCATTGAACCGCAAAACCGGTATCCGGGCGCGTTAATAATATTAAATACATAAAGGTGCCGATAATACGTTGTAATAATCTAATTTCCAGCGCAATTACGGGTTTACCCTCGCCATATTTTAATATACCCGGTTGTAAAAAAGCAAATATAGGTTTGCAGTTAGTTAATCCGAACGTTGTTAATATTCCCTCTATATATTAACTTTAATGGAACTAAAATAGGCGCTTAAACTTATCCTTTATAATTTAAACGCCTAAAAAATAGGCTGCAGGGCCCCTGTCTTCCAACGCGTATACCTTATTAAAACGGGTTTTTAAATGCTTAATATATTGCAATTTAGGACCTATTAGCAGGCAATCGTTTTCAAAAATAACGATAAAATGTTTGGATTTCAAATTATAAAGAATATCGGGATTAGAAATTAATGGTTTAAAACCTTTTTTAAAAAATAGGGTTTTAAATTTGTTTTACCATTTTTTTAAACCCTGTTTTAAACCATATAACGCTTTTTTCAACTGTATAACCTGCAATTTTTTCGGGTTTAAACCCATTTCCACTAAAATCTTAGCGGTGGTAAAATTACAATTTTTTACCCATTCGTTAAAACCGTTTGGAATTTGCGATTATATATATTTACGTCGGTAAGGTTATTATTTAAAAACGCACCGATAAAATTGATTTGTTCTATTTCCCAATTTTGTGTATTAGTTATAACTAAAAATATACGCCAGGTAGGTGGTATATTAATGCTAGCACAAGTTTCGATTTAATTTAGGCCTTCGACCTGTAAAAAACCCCTAATAACAGGCCTAGTTCTATATTTTATAGGTTCATTATTTTTATCCTTTTTTAATTTAAATACCGGCCGGGTAGAAACGAGTTTACGGCCTGTAGGTATTTTAATTTTTGGGATAAAACGGGAGGTTTTTGCAGTAACGATTTGGTCGAATTTAAACGTTAAAACAGCTAAGTGTTTAGCATTTCTAAGGTTATTTAAGGCCTGTTAGTAATTATTTGGTTCACCATTTTTAGTGGGCTTTTTCTTTATTTTCTTTTTGGCTTAAAAACAAAAATAATGCACATAATTTTTATCTATTAAATTTGGGTTTTCAAACTGCGAATTTAACTCCATATTTTATGGTTTAGGTGCTGAAAACACCAGAACTTCCGTTGTTTTAGGTACTGGATCAGGTACCGCTACCGTTATAGGCTTTGGGGGGCAAACGGTAGGCTGTAGAGGCCTGGCGGGCACTGTATTTTCAGCGTTTAAATACCCTGTATTTTCAGGGTTTTTTAGGGGATAATTATCCGCTGGAAAGCTGTTGATTTTGTTTTCAGGTTCAGAATTAAAATCCCCCTTTAAATCTGTATTTTCCCCCTCTGAAAACTGTAGCGTTTCCCCTGGAATAGGCAAATTTTCAGCGGTTATACCCTCTATAACTTTTACGGTAAAGGTTTTGTATACGGCCCGTCTTACGGGTGCGTAAACCAACGCTGTAAAGTTTGATAAATGGGTTAGAAATTTCACCGTTTCGGTGCGGGGAACCAATTTATTAAATGTTTGGCGTTTTTCCAGCGGTATAATAGCCTGGTATACAGTACCAATAACCCGAAAATGCCCAAAATTGGGCTTGTGCGGTAATCCGGGTTGGAATTCGGAATAAAATTCCTCGTAGGATGTTAAATCCCTATTAGTTACCGCTGTACGGTTAACTAAATTAACTACGGCAAATAGTAAATAATATTAAAAATATAATAGTAAACCCGCCGTTATAATGGTAAACCGAAGTTTATCCAAAATAACCATAACAGACCGTTCCGTTAATCCGTTTTGGCCCTGGTTATAAGGATTCGAAATGCTAAAATTAACATTTTTGCTTGTAAACCAATTTTAAAGGTTTGTATTAACCTCGTGCCCCCCATCGAAGTGAAAATTTAGGGGGTAGCGCCCGTACGTAGCTTTTAAAACCCTAAAAAAGCCTTTGATAGCCACTAAAACCATAGGTCCGGTTTTATTTTTTAGTGGGATAAACCACCGAAAACGTGATTTTCGGTCCATTAATAACAAAAATACGGGCTTTGTATTGTAAAAATTAGATTTAAAAATCACTGTATCACCCTTTATAAAATCGAAAATATTAGGGGGTGTAAGGAGTGCGACCTTATTTGTACGCCTAATAAAAATGGCTTTAATATAAGCATTGAAGGTAATTGCCCTAATTTCGACGAAATTAGGTAAACCCTTTGTAATTTGAGCGGTCTTTTTTAATAATAACAGCCCTATATACCCCAAACGCCTGTGCCATAACAGGTTTTTTGGGCCTGGATTTCGTCACAATTACCTGTAATTCCGTTTTTTTCAAAGGTTAACCAACCGTCCGTAGTCCGTTTTAGGCTTAAAAGGAGGTAATTTATAGGAGCCTGCTTTAAATCCGAATAAAGGAGGTTTTAACAACGGATTTTTTATATGGGAAACCCCCTTTTTTCGGAAGTAGTCCCTTTTATATTAGGTTGTATAAAAGGGTTATTTAACGGTGTGCCGGGCCTACGGGGTCCAATTTCACGTGGATTTTCAGGGTTTTTACCGTTAAATTTTTGCGTTACAGGTAAATTTACGGCTACTTCCGTATTTTGTTCGGGATTTAGCTTTTCCGTTACCGTGTTTTTTCCGGTTTCGAATTGGTGTAAATTTTATAGTTTTCGTAATTTTTGGGGCTTATATTATTTAGTTTTACTTCCAACGGGGTTGCGGAACCTTTTGTAACCCCCTGTAAAATTAAGTTAAAAACGGTGTTATATTTACCTATTATACAGGCGTAATTCGAAATAACGTTCTTTCGAACAAGGATATCGCACTTTTTAACCTCCACACAAAACGAATGTTTAACGGTATGTAAGCGTCCCCACGCCTTGCAATCTTTATCGTACACGGTATTTTTAAATAATACGCCCCTTATATTATAGTATATAAGGCCATTAATGATATTTATTCCAAATAAAGGGATATATAAAACGTTATTTAACGTAACCTTTTTAAATTCGTCAATTTTTTGGCCGTAACGGACCTGTATTGTTACAATTCCGGTATTTATAGGCCTAATAGGGCCACCTCCTGTACCATTTTCGACTGTAAAACCGGGGGTATAATCGGTAAAAAATTGCTTATTTTTAGAAATATGGTGCGTATTACCTGTATCGTACAGGATAAAGTAACCTAATTTCTATGGTTTAGGGGTTTTTTTTACGCCGCGTCCAAACTTCGTTTTAACTTTAAAATTAGCTGTTAAAACCTGTGGTTTTAGCGTTTTACCGGTATCGGTTTCCGAATCCGAATCCGAACGTAATTTTATAATTCCGCTACTAGCGGAATTAACCTCCTGTTCCAAGGCGTTATACGTTGCGCCTTCGTTAACGTTACCTGGAATCGAGCCCGTAAATAATTCAAAGTTTATAAAAATTATGGACGTTCCAACTGTTAATTCGCTGGAGGAGGATTGAGTATTTTTTGTAAAAGTAGAAACTGAATTAATGTTTTTACTTTTTTTTCGTGATTTAGAGGTGTTTTCCTGCCCATTATTTTCCTTTCTAGCGCCCTTTTTAACGGTCTTTTAACCCTTTTTTTGCCTTTAAACCTATAATTAGCGGCTTTAGCCGTTATAAAACCTAAAATCGAATTTTCGGATATAAAATCCGCCATAAGGTATTGCAAATTTAACTTTTTCGAATTTTGGCCTATTGCCTGCAGGGCCCGTTGGGTATTACGTTAGCGTTCGGTCCAAATGGGGAATATCCCTTCCAGGGCCCGTAGGTACTGATTTCGTACGCTTACGGGGTTAATTTACACGCTAGTATTCTTTAATTTAGCTATTAGTAAATTAAAACGGTTATTAAATTTAAATATTAATCCTGTAAATTTCGAAAAATTTAAAACGTGGAATTCCCGATATAGTAGGCTTGGACTAATTTCGGGTGCAACGGAATAGCCATTTTCCAGGGTTTTATAAGCCGTTACGGGGTTAAAATGCCATATAATGGATTTTGAAGGTTTTTTGGTTAAGCTGTTTTTTATAAATAATAATAGGATTAATTGCTCGTATTCCGGTAAAGTATAACCAATTTTAAAATTGGAGGTAAGTTCCGCTGCTTTTATAGCCCTAAATTATACTATTAACGCCTGTTTCCACAAATCGTAACTGCTAACCCCTACTAATTTACAATTTTCGGGGAAGGAAAATACCCGTTTCGATAGTTTTTTACCTACCCCGTTACCTAAAATAAGGTTACCAAATGGATTAGGGGATGCGGTAGCGGGTTTGTTTTCCGAATTACCATTAAAATCAGTGGAATTACCGCTTACCAGGGTTAATAGGGCAATTGACTGTTAAATTGTCCTTTAAAATTAATCCATTTGCGTAATTAACGCTTTTAATTGCAGGTTTTGGGCCTGTAATTTAGCGGTTAAAACTTCGTCTAGGCTGGGTTTAAACCCCTTATTTGTTGAAACTGGGCCTGGAAAGCCCGATATAGGGCTATTTTCCATTGTAGGGTAACCTAAATTATAGTTGCAATTCGCTAATTTATAGCTATAATTAATTAACCTGTTTGCTGTAGGGTAAATACCCTATTTAATTTAGGATCTGCTATACCGTTTGCCTTTTAACGGGTATAGGCCTGTAATTGCCAATTATAGGGTTTATGGCTATTTTTAGTGGTTAAAATCCATTAAAATACAGGGTTAAAATCCCTGAAATCCACAATTAATGGGTACCCTGGTATTTGTACCAATCCAGGTGCACGTAACGAATTCAAATCGTTAAATGGGTATAGGGTAAATTACGGGGTATTGTGCAGGGTAAATTAACCATTAACGTAATTCCGCTAATGGGTTTATCGGCTATTGTAAACCTTATTAAACCTACTAGGATTTAATAACCTATCAGCGAACGAAAATAGGGGTTTTTAGCCCTGATTCGCTAACGTAAACCTTACTAAAGACTTAAACCAATTACAATGGCGTGCACGATCCACAAAAACCACACCAAAAAAATTTGGGATTTGTAATACAAGCGATCGCTGCAATACCTAAAAGGGCCTAAATCGAACGCTAATTTTTAGCGATCCCCATTGTAAATATAGGGGGTTAAATGTTGAATTAGCGTTTAAAACCAACAATTTTGCACAAAAACAGCAATATTTTCGTCAATATACGTGCTGTAAAAATGCGATAATAACCAAAATAAAACCTAAATTTCAGGTTTTCCAGCAATGTAAAATGCATTTTAATGCACAAAATAAAACCTTTCCGGGTTTATAATTTGTTAATAATATGGGTTATTAACAGGGGGTTAGGTATTAGCGTAGGTGCGGTGTGGTACTAATTACGCTTTAAAAACCTGTAATTACAGGGTTTATATGCATTAAATTTTATAATTTTGGGATTAATAGATTTAATTTATTGGTGGGGGAGATTTTGCTTAATTTCCCTTATATATTTTCCGATATCGAAATGGGGGTCCACACCCCGCAAAGGGTTCCGGTGCCGCACACGATTTTCCGAAAAATTATTTTGTATGCGTTGTTTAGAAAAACACCCTTATTTCCATATAAACCATTTTTGGGTTCGCACTGATTTGCTGATTTGGTGAAAGTTTTAACCCGGTATAGGGTAGTTAACTCGTAAATGCAGGGTGGGTATTAAACCTGGTACAGGGTGAAACCCCATTCGCTAACTTTAAATCGCAACTCCTGCAACACACAAAATATAATAGAAAATCTGACAACCTCAACAGCCCCATTTCGGCACTATTTATTGTGGTTTATATACAAATAAAAGTGGACCCATTATATGCTAAATAACGCATATAATTAACAGAAATATCAAATTCCGTTTCCAATTGTATATTGAAAAGAAAATACCAAATAATAAATATATACCTAACGCCGGATATTTTGGGTGTCGTTACCAATGGAGAAATCGTTTTTTAGCCGTTTCTACGTTAACCACTCCTAACAAATTTATTTAATTGAAACAAATATATCAATATAACGAAATTATATAACTGTTACAAAAAACACTTATTGGGAATTATTTTAAATGTCGGAATTATCGTCGAAACTATTAAAGTGGGGTGGGGGGGCGCTGTTAAGGATTCGAATCGAGAATTTGATTAATATACCGTAGGTTAAACATTCTTTCCGCGTTATAGATTTCGTCCAATTGCTCAATTTTTCGGATTAGGAATATCCAATAAGAGGTAATAATAACCGTACCCGCAGATTTGGGATCAGATTTGCGGGCGGCGAATTTGGTTAAAATATCCTAAAACTGCGCCTGGGTAGAAATATCAACCGCTCGCGGGGCATCGGCAGCGCATACCTCGGCTAGACCATAATAGCATTTAACGTCGAAAAGCTAATAAATTAACTTCAGGGCGACGTGGAAATGGATTTGATATAAAGTACTGTTTTACAACGTTTGTACCTAATTTAACTTATTTTGACTTTAATCCATATATTGTAATGCACGTTATTATAAAGTCCTCCAATTTTATTATAGGTAGTGCAGCACCAATTTATACATGTTGCAGTATATCGTAATTAACAGACGTTTAAGATACAAATACGACTGTTTAATGTGGTAATACTTCCCATCTAAATACAAATAAGATGGGAACTACAGAAGTAAAATTTAACGATACAGGTATAACAAAAACTATAAATAACGTGTACTATGTACCAGAATTTGGGTTGAATATACTTTCTGTTGCACAACTATATAATCATATTATAACCTTTATAAACAATAAAGTAATAGTGATACATAAAGAATATTAAGATAAAATAACAGAAGGTTATAAGCATAATGGGCTATATATTCTACCTACCCAGATTCTGGAAAATAATTGTATATTGCATACGGAAGAAAAGTCCAATAATAACGATGTTTCTTCCGATGCCATATATAAGCTACACGTTCAATATGGGCATATAGGGTTAATACTTTTATTGCAGTTAATAAACATAAATATAACAAAAAAATCCAAAGAAGATATATATAATTATAATAAATATACGTGTGAGATTTGTTTAGCTGCAAAATCCAATCGGATAATAAATGAGACTTTTGCAAATATTATAAATTATAATATATTAGACAGAATCCATTCCGATTTAGGTGGACCCATAAATCCACCTACGTATAATTATTATAAATATTATATAACGTTTTTGGATAAGAAGTAACGTTACTCACGTGTTGCATTGTTAAAAACAAAGGCTGATGCCCTAAAGGCATTTAATATATATAAAAAACAAATGGATAATAATACCGTTAATATAAATGGTAAAAGAACAATAAAAGAGTTTTTTACCGATAATGGAGGCGAATATATAAGTAACCAATTTAAAATTGCGTTATAGAATAACGGTATTATACACCATTTTACGCCTGCATATACAAAAAAGCCAAATGGGTTAATAGAACGTATAAATTTAACCCTAATTAATTAGGTCAGGGTTATGCTATTTAATAGCAAAGCACCTAACTATTTATAGGATAAGGCTTTATTAACCGCTATATACCTATACAATAACACCCCACATACGGTTTTAAATATACAGACGACAGCCAATATATTTCACGCCATAACTGAAAATAATATACATAATAATACAATTTACTTAAATAATTGTATATAACCTTGGGGATGTATTATTTACTATAATGATAACCATAATAAAAAAAAACTTGAACCTCGCAATAAAATTGGTATTTTGGTAGGTTTTACACCTAATGTAAAAATATATAAAATATGGGACCCATAAAAGAGGAAATGTGTCCTGCTTGGAGATATTACCTTTATAACGGATAAATTTAATCCGCATATAGACAAAAATACCAATATAGATAATAATAACATAAACGAGGTCGAATTCTTTTTACCAGATTTCAAGGTAAATCCAGTAAATAATACAAATATAAATAAAAATGATAACGTTGATAAAAATAACATTAATAACGTCAATAACGCGAATAACGTTAATAATGTTGATAAAAACAGCCTTATTACCATCAACAATAATCCTCAAGCAGCTAATAAATCGTCTAAAAAAATAAATATAAAAAGTAAACCCACAATAAATTCAGCAAAATATAAAATATATAATGACGTTCTATTTACAATTCGTGATATTAATAAATCGGTAAAATTTAGTTTTAACGAAGATAATTACGTATTAGTAACATACTCGTTAATTAAACCGAATGTATATAAACAAGCCATGGAAACCCAACATTGGGAAAATTGGTTGCAGGTTTGCAAAAACGAAAATAATAGCTTAATAAAATCCAATACCTTTATTATAACGGATTTACCTCCAAATAAAATGGCTATAACTGGGCGCTGGGTTTTTAAAAAAAACCCTTGAACAATATAAACAATATTTGTTTTATTACGGATATTAATAAACGGTATCGTTATAAAGCCAGATGGGTAATACAGGGATTCCACCAGATTATGGGTATTAATTACCTGGATACCATCTCTACAATTTGTAAAACAGAAACCTGGTATATATTCATAATGCTAACATTATATAAAGGGTCGTACGTTATTCAATATGACGTTAAAAACGCGTTTTTGCACGTAAATATCGATACCGACATATATATAAAATTACCTACAGGGCTGTATACAGATAAAAGGTATATAAATAAAGTGGGTAAATTAAATAAAACCCTGTATGGTTTAAAACAAGCGCCTGGACTCTGGTATAAATACCTTACCAAAACGCTGATAAAACTAGGTTTTACTGTTTTCCCATACGACGAAAGTGTATATATAAACCAAAATAATAATAGCCAATTTTTTGGCATTATTATAGTTTGCCACGTCGACGATATTTTGGCATTTAATGCTGAGTTATCGTTATTGGATATTCTTTATAAAGAATTATCCAGTTATGTAAAAATAAAATGTATGGGACCTGTATCCAATTTTTTTGGGTAACAGGATAACTATAAATAAAAAAATAAAACCGCTTTTATTAACCAGGAAGATTATACCAATTAAATATTGAATAAGTTCAATATTATGAATAACGAAAAACCTTTTACCATTCCGGGGGTACCAGGTTTAAAATTCGATATAAATAAACATAGAGCTATAAAAAAGGAAATCAAAAATTTCCAACAGAAGATAGGCTCATTACTATATTTAGCAATAAAAAACCGCCCAAATATAACATATTACAAGTGCCTAGCCGCCAGGTTTATAGCTAATCCAGGGACTAAACATTTCAAGATTTTTGAAAATGTTTTTGAATATCTGCTAAAAAATACCACTTTTGGCCTACAATACGACGTTAATAATATATCCCAAAATAACGTTAACATTAATGGATCCAATAAAGATAATGTTAACGAAAAGTTAATAAATAATATAAATAATATAAACCTGCAGGATAAAAGCAAAAATACCGATAATATATTATTTATTAAAGGATATACAGACTCTAATTGGGCTGACTACCTAAATCAAGGACGTTCCACTACTGGATATATATTTAGCCTGTCCAACAGTTATAACGTAAATATCAAGAATAATATAATAGGTTGGACTTCTCAACTTCAGAAAACGGTAGCTTTATCGTCAATTGGAGCTAAGTATTTGGCTTTAAGGGACGCCGTTGAAAAAGCCATATATTTAAATAATATGCTAAATTATACAAACAATAATTTAAATTTGGGTTTTAACCTTGAAATAACTCTAATTTTAGTCGATAATACGTCCACCATAAAACCCGCGGAAAACCCGGAATTTCGTAAAAGATCTAAACATATCGATATAATATGTCATTTTAGCCGCGAAATTATAAATAATGATTTAGTTAAGTGGAAATATATACCAAGTAAATGAAATATCGCTGATTGTTTAACGAAATCAGCACCCGGACCTTTGCATAAGGATTTATTATTCTATGCAAATATCAATAACGGTGCGGAGCATAATAATAAAAATAAATAAAATAAAACGTATCCACTCGCTAATTTGTTTATTATTTTATATAATAAATAAATTACGGGGGTATGTGAACATGGCTAACGCAGGGCCAATTTTAACAACTACCCTGCATCATCTTACAACGGCTAGCACGGGCTAATTTTATTAGTCACCCTGCATCGAATAAATAAATAAATAACGAATAAAACGTATACGCGTTCATACACACAAAGCTTTATATATTACGTCTTTGTTCATAGTTTCAACAACAAAACAAATACGTCATATATAATGTACCTTAATGGTATAGTGCACGTGCCATAATCTATATCATATATACGTTGTTGAAGTGCGTGGGTTCGAATCCCGTTGTGGTCGCAGATTTTCTGTGCATGCATAAGCACAATAAGCCGTTAGGCTCAATGGGCCGTTAGGCTCAATAGGTCGGCAGGTTAGTCACATGAATAAGGCCAAATCATGTGACGTGACCCCGCATTCCGGACATCCGGATCGAAGATCTGCACCTACGGATTCGAACACGTAATTTATAACTTAGCCTTAGATTTATTAACCTTCATAACCTTCATCGATTCAACGATTTAACGAATCGATTGTGCAACAATATATCATCTCTATTACCCGCTAGCAGACGGTTATCTGCCATTTTAACGTTCCATTGGCCTTATACGTGATCCACTTTTCCCCGCGTTTAAGATTAAGCTTATTCTATCTCGTAACCTCCTCACACAATTAAGCCACGAAATGGAGCGAAGCGAACGGAGTGAATCAATTGTGGAGTTTTGGGCCTCAGGGATGAGCCGTGAAAATATTAGCGAATGGGGTTGACCCTGTACCGGGTTCACACCCACCCTGCACTTACTAGTTAGCTACCCTGTATCGGGTTGAAAATTTCACCAAATCAACAAATTAGTGCGAACCCAGAGATGGTTTATATGGAATGAAAGGTATTTTTTCAACAACGCATACAAAATAACTTTTCGAAAAATCGTGTGCGGCACCGGAACGCTGTATGGGGTGCGGATCCCCATTTCGATGTCGGAAAATATGTAAGGGAAACAAAGCAAAATCTACCCCACCAACAAATCGAATTTATTGATCCCAAAATTAATATACCATTTTAATGCATGTGATGTATTTAAACCTTGCAATTACAGATTTTAAAACCCTGCAATTACAGGCTTTTATAGCGTAACTAACAACACGCCGCACCTAAACCAATACCTAAACCCTTATTAACGATTTGTATTCTTAACAAATTATAAGCCCGGAAAGGCTTTAGCTTGTGCACCAAAATGCACTTTGCATCGCTGGATAGCCTGAAATTTAGGTTTTATTTTGGTTATTCTCGCATTTTTACAGCACGTATATTGACGAGGATGTTGCTATTTTTGTGCGAAATTGTTGGCTTTAGGCGCTAATTTAGCACGTAACCCCCTGTATTTACAACGGGGATCGCTAAATATTAGCGTTCGATTTAGGCCCTTTCAGGTACTGCAGCGATCGTGTTACGACTAGACAGTTGGGCCGGTACCAATGAGGCCAGGCGGGGTCACACCCCTCCTGACGACACCCGGCCAGAAAAGACACCGACCGACAGGAAATAGGATCATATAAGGAAAGGATCACGTTACCCAACGTGACCGCCAAAAAAACGATATAATTAATATATTATATATTAATTATAGCAAAACAAATCATATGCTGGTTATGGGATATATTACACATATTATACCTAGAACGACGGACTATTTGTGAACACGTTTGTTATTACATGAATAAAACTTAGCTTAGGATTGTTTAGCAGTAATTAATTTGTATCCAATTTATTACCTACCCCGGAATCGATTATAATTTTACCTTAATTGTTAAAAACCACAATTACCCGGTTAAAAAGTTTAATTGTTTTAACCTATTGTATTTTATTTTGAGAACAGGTTGCCCGATATATTAATTGTAATATTTTGATTGATCCTATTTAATATTTTGTTTTAAAATATACCGAATAGTATCGCCGGAATAACAATTTTTAACAAAACCACCCCTTAAACCCCCTCTACCATTAACGCCCCGGCCAACGCTAACGTTTTGCGTTAAATGGTCGCGACGCTCCAAGCGGAAAATCGACAATTTCAGGAACGAATTCCCGAATAAATGAATCGAATTAGTAGGTTTTATATTAAATATGTTTTACTATTATTTTACGATAGCACCCCAAATATTTCGTTCAAATTTTTGACAGGAACCCGGGCCTATTTTCACTTTAACGAGGACAATTTCGATGATAAACCAAATAAGGTTATTTACGCAATTTCGTTATTAAAAGGCGATACGCTCGTTTGGTTCGAACTAATTTTACAAAATTATTTGGACCATAATAAGGAAAAAAACCGTAAAATTAAAATTAACCGCATTTTCGACGATTATAAGAATTTCGAAAAATGTTTTAAAGGAATATTCGGCAAGCCAAACGATGACGGCCGGTTAAGCGTAAATTGGTGCGTTTTACCCAAATTAAATCGGTATTTAAATATACCAATAAATTTCGATAAATTACCGCCAAATTATTAAAAGGCCCCGAAACCTTAATGGCACGCTTTTATGCGGGATTTGAAAGAAAAAAATAAAAACGAATTCGTTAAAGAAAAACTACCCGATATTTTAACCGAATACGTAAAGTTAGCAGTTAAAATCAATAACCGATTTTACAAATGAAAACTGGAATGACGCGAAAAACGTAACGTATAAAAACCAGTTTTGGGATAAATTAATACAGGACCCAAATATTAACACCCCCAGCCGTTTCGCTAATATAATATTTTCTATGGAATATATAGCGGATTTATAAATTTTAACGCGATATAATATAAAATATTTCGCAAAAATCCCAAAAATGGTAAATGTTTTAAATGTAATAAACTAGGATATATCGCCAAATTTTGTCCCAAAAATGCTTTAAATTTATATCCCAATTTTGTAACCGGATACCAAAATAACACCCCGATTTCAAAACCACGAGGATTAAACGCCACCACCCATTAACAGATACAACCGGGTTAATACAATTAAATAATTTGGACTATATACTACGACGATATTTATATAAATTACAATAGCGCAAAAATGGACGCAGGGTGGTACCCGTAAAAGCCCGAAAGTACCCGAACCTTAGCAATAGGAAACCGTATACGTATAAGAATTTAACCACCAATATGATTACGCAAATAAACCGCCAAATTACCCGAATTTACGGAATTAAATATTTTAAAAAAATCCGAATTAAAACTATTTGGATAAACCCATTAGATTCGAATAATTCAGCAAACCCTAACAAACGAATACATTAACGAATTGAAAAACGAATTTAGCGAAAAAAGAATTATACCTTTAAATCTACATAATATAACAAAGGAAAATAACCCCTATATATACGAAAAAAAAACGTATCGATTTATATTGAAACGACCAATTAGTGCATTTTCCCGGCATACCATTTCCAACACAGACATAAAACTCCATAGGATTAATGAATACAATTTTCGGAGACCACCCAATTTTGGATACCAAACATCCCAAATATATAAAAGTTTTTTGGGCAAAAGGTTTTCGGGATAATTGCGGATTATATTTTAGCAAAAAGATAATCCACGATTTTTTCCCACGACGACACAAGATAATAGGTATCCACGAAATATATACAACCATTAAATTACCCGATTAGGAAATTGAAATAAGATTTAATACCGAACCAGCGGTGATTTTTACCTTCTGTAACGAATACCGTATAATATATTATAATTAAAAACAATTTCCATGGTACGAATGGACCCGAAATACCTACAAAATATATATATTAACCAAAACATAGGTATAATACGAAATAAAATTGCGATAACCAGGGCCCGCACCAATAACCAAAATCGTGTGGAACCCCAACGTAAAAAATAACAGAATACCCACGAACATACGAAGAACAACTATACTAATAGGGCACCGATTTAATAATATTAGAATTAAAAACAGCTATACGCCCCGAAATAAAAGAAATAAAGACCTAAGACGCGAATCCAGTAAATTGAAAAACTAAAATAGCTAAACGGTACCGGGTATCAAACGGGGGCAATAAAAACGGAATAAGAAACTTTAAACGTTACGGAAACCACGAAAACAGCACACGAATATATATTCCTAAATATACGATTTAATGGAAAACCTATACAAGCGTTTTATAATAGCGGAGCATATAGCAACTATATTTCCCCAAAAATCGTGAAAAAACGACCGATACTTTGGTAATAAAAGAAAAAACTATACCGACTGCAAACCGTAAAAGGAAAAGCAATTTTATACGGGAACGGCACAATCAAAACAAGGACCGTATACCTTTAGATGGAAAATTATGGCCGAAAAAAACAAATTATTTTGGATAATACGGAAATAGGGAATAAAAACATATTTTCTAGGAATTCCCTGGTTTAGAATAAACAACCCCCGGATAAATTGGATTATATGCCAAATCCAATATACTAGGGTTTACATAGGAAATATAGGGTATGGAAAAACTAAATAAAACAAAGGGCATATTTACAGGAAAGACGGCCAACCCCGGAACCGATATCGGAAAAAAACGATTATCCATAGGCTAAAACCGATCCAATTACAGAACATTAATTACGAAAATGGAAAACTGAAAACGGCAAAATGCCAGAAAAATACCAAATTTATATACGATTATTCAACCAAAAACTCGAAATAGGATAACCCGAACACAGCTCGTTCGACTACGAAATACCGGTAAAAGAAACCCAACCCAAATTCCATAGAATATACGGTTTAAATCCAATATAAATGGAGGTTTTAAACGAATATTTCGCAAAAAACCTCAAAAAAAGTTAAATTAAATCATCGACATTACCAACAAAATACACAATCTTTTTTATACCAAAGACAACGGAAAACTACGATTATACGTAAACTACAAACAATTAAACGACATTATAATAAAAAACTGCTACCCTCTCCTATTAATAGGAAAATTTCGATATATATTTTATTGGATATAATAATTTACGATATTAAATTTTCAAGAAAATAAAATTTAATCCGTATAAAGGAAAGCGAGGAATGGAAAATAGCATTCCGCATTCGACGAAAATATTATAAATACCTGGTAATACGCTTCGGTTTCACGAACGCCCCCGCAACCTTTTAACCTATAATTAACCACGTTTTTAGGGAATATTGAAACGTTTTTATCGTTATTCACTTGGACGATATCCTTATTTTTTCCAAAACGTTGGAAAAATATAAAAAACATATTTATACAATTTTACAAAAACTACAAAACGTTAAACTTTTAATTAAATCCGGAATATGCATTTTTTACAGCAAATAAAATAATTTCCTGGGATATGTTATCGCCCCTGGGGAAATTAGGATAGAAAAATTAAAAATCCAAGCAGTAAAGGAATGGTCCCAATTACAAAACGTAGAAAACGTTCGGGTATTTTTTAAATTTATAAACTTTTACAAAGAATTTATTAAAAGGTACGGCGCGATCGCCACCCTACTAACTAATATAATTAAAAAGGATTTAAAATTCCAATGGACGGAATAAATACAATAAACTTTCGAACAGCTACGAAACACGGTAATACGAAAACCAGTTTTTAAAATATTAAATCCGATAAAGTCTTTCGAAATCGAAACCGACGTATCCGATTATGCAATCGGAGGAAATTTAACCAACGAAACGAAAAAGGACGCCTACACCTCGGCGCCTTTTTTTACAGAAATTACATAGATTAAAATTTAATTACCAAATCCACGATAAAGAATTTATGGCAATTATCCGAAAATTCGAAAAATGAAAACCATAATTATCCGGAATTAAATACGAAGTATTAATTTATACGGACCATAAAATTTTGACCTATTTTATCATAAGTAAAATATTAAACAAACGATAAATTAAATGGGTAAAATTCCTATTAGAATTCCATTTAAGGATTATTTATCAAAAAGGAATAAAAAACGGTAAAGCCGACGCCCTTAACCGAACACCAAATTATAAAAATATAATATTTGAAAAAATACGGAAACCTTTTACTAATTTATCGAAATTTTATAACGACCAATACGATAATTATACCAGAAAAATATGGAAAATCCACGAAAGTAAAGCCTACGGATACCAAGGAAATTCCAAAACATGGAAACGGTTAAAACAGCACCATAATTTAAAACGAACACGACAAAATATATAAAGAACTATTAAAAATTGCGAGTTTTGCGTAAAAGCCAAATCCGCAAAATACAAATTTTCTAAATTTTTACAACCTTTACCAACCCCTAGTAAAACCTGGTAAACCATTATAATAAGTTTTATCGTTAGATTACCACCTACCCAGAAACTATTTATCAAAACCAAATACAACAGCATATTAATTAAAATGGACAAATTTCCCAAATATACCTATTTCCTACCCTGTAAGGAAGATAGCAACGCCGAAAAAATCGTTTACACACTTTTACGAATAAGTATTAGCAACCACGGATTTCCAAAAAGCATTATTACGGATAAAAATAAATTTTTTACATTGAAGTTTTGGATACTTTTAATATAATAATGAGGAACCGACCACAAGTTATTTACAGCGTTTTACCCACAAATATACGGTTGAATAAAATGAGTGAACCAAATATTAAAATAATATTCAAAATATTACATGAACTATAAATAGGATAATTGGGTATAACAATTATTTACAACGTAATTCGCGCATAATAGTTTATAAAATAAAAATATTCAAATACCTTAGTTTATACCAATTACGGATTTAACCCGACGGTATATAAAAACCAAAAACCACGATCACGGCCCCACGAACCGACAAATAAGTAAACGAATTACGAAAGTTCCAGCAGAAATTAAAATTCGTACGAAAGAAAATGACCAAATACGCTAATCGATATCGGATAAAAAGACCATCCTTTTAGAAGGGAAATAGCGTTTATGTTATTCGACGCAATATTAAAATATAACGACCAAATAGCAAATTTAATTTTAAAAAGCTGGGACCTTTTAAAATCGATAAAAAAATTAGCGGAACCAATTACAAATTATTATTACCAGGAATTATAAAAGTCCATCCAACGTTCCACGTATTATTATTGGAACAAGTATTATACGGTATTAACACCCAAAAAACAATCGAAATTAACGCGAAAAAAACGTACGACGTTAAACAAATACTGGACCACAAACGCAACCACGGTAAAATAAAACATTATATTAAATAGAAAAATTATAAATACGAAAAAAATATTTAGGAGCCTTTTAATTATTTCCAAAACTGTTAAAAACCATTCCGCCAATATTATTAGCAATTGGATTTGCGATCAAATTAGCCAAAAAAAGGACGACCCAAAAAAGCATTATTTACTATTCCCAAAAACTAAAAATCGACCAGGATTTGAAATTATACCACCAAACAGATGCACAAAAAACCGATTAATATATATTATAGATTAAAATATATGAATAAAGCAACTTACCAATTAAATATTACGTAAACACATTCATTTTATCCAATAAGAAAGGATATAAAAGATTTATTGGGATGGACAAATTCCAGGTAAAATTGGAATCCGGAAAAAGCGATTTTAAAAACATTTTAGGAAAGATTTCGGCCGATCGCCGCCGTT
Organism: Pyricularia pennisetigena; assembly: GCF_004337985.1. NCBI lineage: Eukaryota > Fungi > Ascomycota > Sordariomycetes > Magnaporthales > Pyriculariaceae > Pyricularia > Pyricularia pennisetigena. The sequence continues at coordinate 2,795,220 of NC_043742.1, forward strand.
TTTTTATTTTACTTTTTTACGCTCCATTCGATTTAATTTTTCCAAATTATTAATATTACGACGAACCGTTTTTATTATTTTTTTAAACCACATTTTCTTTTGTTTGCGCAAACGAAGACTTCTTTCCTCCGCCGCCTCCAATTCGGATTTCAATTTAAAATGTTAAACCGCGATCCTATACAATTGTTTTCGGGAAATACCCATAATATCGCATCGCGAATAACCCAAACGAATATATTCGATACAGCGAAAGGAATCCCGAAACGATAAAACGTATGTCGTAATCTTTTACGATTCGTAAATAAAATAAAAAAGCATTTCGACCGCCGAAAAAAAAGTACAAAAAATAAATCGTTACGACGAACGGTGGACGTACGACCACGAAATTTAATGATGCGATTGGATATAACGTGAAAAATTAACAAAAAAGAATATGGAAGCAAAAACAAAAATTAAAGGAGTATAAACGATTTTAAGGCCAAAGGGATTTGGCCAAAGGAAAGGAAATTTAATATAATAAACAAATAATTGGGCCGGTATTAATAAGGCTAAACGGGGTTACACCCCTTTCAACGATACCCGGCCAAAAAAACACCGACCGACAAAAAATAGGATTATATAAGGAAAGGATTACGTAACCCCACGTAACCGCCAAAAAAACGATATAATTAATATATTATATATTAGTTATAGCAAAACAAATAATATGCTGGTTATGGGATATATTACACATATTATACCCAGGACGACGGCTTATATAAAAACACGTTTATTATTATGTAAATAAAATTCAACTTAGGATTGCTTAGCAGCAATTAACTTATATCCAATTTGTTACCTACCCCGGAATCGATTATAACTTCACCCCAGTTATTGAAAGCCCCAGTTACCCAATCAAAACGCTCGATTGCTTCACCCCACTGTACTTTACCTTAAGAACAGGTTACCCGATACCTTGATCGTAATAGATCGCTTACATTGCAAATCCAAAATTTTTTGGTGTGGTTTTTGTGGATCGTGCACACCATTGTAATTGGCTCAAAATTTTTAATAGGGTTCACGCTAGCGAGTTAAGGCCAAAAGCCCCTGTATTCGCTCGCCAATAGCCCACTAAATTTGTCTAATGCGTTTAATAGGGTTTATAACAGCCCACAAACCCACTAGCGGAATTACGTTAATTGGTTCGATACTGTTAATTATATGCGTTATTTAGCATGTAATTGGTCCACTTTTATTTGTAGATAAGCCACAATAGATAGTGCCGAAGTGGGGCTGCTAAGGTTGTTAGATTTTTTATTATATTTTGTGTATTGCAGGAGTTGCGATTTAAAGTCAGCGAATGGGGTTTCACCCTATACCGGGTTTAATACCCACCCTGCACTTACGAGTCAGCTACCTTGTACCGGGTTGAAACTTTCACCAAATCAGCAAATTAGTGCGAACCCAGAAATGGTTTGTATGGAAATAAAGGTGTTTTTTCAACAACGTATACAAAATAATTTTTCGGAAAATCGTGAGCGGCACCGGAACCCTTTGCGGGGTGCGGACCCCCATTTCAATATCGGAAAATATATAAAAAAGATAAAATAAAATCTCCCCCATTAATAAATCAAATTTATTAATCCCAAAATTAGTGAATTTAGTGCAAATAAACCCTGTAATTACAGGTTTTTACAACGCAATTAGCACCACGCCGCACCTAAATTAATGTCTAACCCCCTCTTCGCAACCCATATTATTCACAGGTTATAAACCCGGAAAGGTTTTAGCTTATGCATTAAAATGTATTTTGCATCGTTGGAAAACCTGAAATTTAAATTTTATTTTGGTTATTATCGCATTTTTACAGCACGTATATTAACGAAAATATTGCTGTTTTTGTGCAAAATTGTTGGTTTTAAACGCTAATTTAGCATTTAACCCCCTGTATTTACAATGGGGATCGTTAAAAATTAGCGTTCGATTTAGGCCTTTTTAGGTATTGCAGCGATCGCTTGTATTGCAAATCCAAAAAAATTTTGGTGTGGTTTTTGTGGATCGTGTGTGAACATGGCTAGCGCAGGGCTAATTATATTAGCTACCCTGCATTATTTTATAACGGCTAGCACGGGCTAATCTTATTAGTCACCCTGCATCGAATAAATAAATAAATAACGAATAAAACGTATACGCGTTCATACACACAAAGCTTTATATATTACGTCTTTGTTCATAGGTTCAACAACAAAACAAATACGCTATAAATGATTTAGCTTAGTGGTATAATGCACGTACCATAATCCATATTATATATACGTTGTTGAAGTGCGTGGGTTCGAATCCCGTTGTGGTCGCAGATTTTCTGTGCATGCATAAGCACAATAGGCCGTTAGGCTTAATGGGCCGTTAGGTTCAATAGGTCGGCAGGTCAGTCACATGAATAAGGCCAAATCATGTGACGTGACCCCGCATTCCGGACATCCGGATCGAAGATCTGCACCTACGGATTCGAACACGTAATTCATAACTTAGCCTTAGATTCATCACCTTCATACCTTCATAATTTTCATCGATTCAACGATTCAACGAATCGATTGTGCAACAACAATATATCATCTCTATTACCCGCTAGCAGACGGTTATCTGCCATTTCAACGTTCCATCAGCCTTATACGTGATCCACCTTTCCCCGCGTTCAAGATTAAGCTTATTCTATCTCGTAACCTTCTCACATCGTGTACGCCATTGTAATTGGTTTATATTTTTAATAAGGTTTACGTTAGCGAATTAGGGCCAAAAACCCTTAAATTGGTGCGCTAATAGCCTATTAAATCCAAATACGTTAAATAAAATTTATAATAGCTTATAAACCCATTAGCGGAATTACGTTAATGGTTAATTTACCCTGCACGATACCCTGCAATTTACCCTGCACCTATTTAACGAATTGAATTTACTACGTGCACCTAAATTAGTATAAATACCAGGGCACCCATTAATTAGGGATTTTAGGGATTCCAACCCTGTATTTTAATGGATTTTAACCATTGAAAGTAGTAATAAACCCTGTAATTAGCAATTACAGGCCTGTACCCGTTAAAAAGTAAACGTTATAACAAATCCTAAATTAAATAGGGTATTTACTTTTAAGCAATTAGATTAATTGATTATAATTATAAATTAACCAATTGCAATTATATTTTAAATTATTTTATAATGGAAAACAGCTTTATATCGTGCTTTCCAAACCCAATTCCCACAAATAAAAAGCCTAAACCCAGCCCAAACGAAGTTTTAACCGCTAAATTACAGGCCCAAAACCTGCAAATAAAAGCGTTAATTACGCAGCTGGATTAATTTTAATGGATAATTTAAAAGGTAATTGCCCTATTAATCTTCAAAAACGGTAATTCCATTAATTTAAATGGTAATTTGGAAAGAAAACCCGTTACCGCACCATTTAATCCACCTAATAACCTAATTTTAAATGACGGGATAGGTAAACAATTATCGAAACGGGTATTTTTTTCCCCGAAAATTGTCAATTAGTAGGGGTTAATAATTACGATTTGTGGAAATAGGCGTTAATAGTTTAATTTAGGGTTATGAAAGCAGCCGAGTTTATTTCCAACGCTGAAATTGGCTATATCTCACCGGAATACGAGCAATTAACCATATTATTATTTATAAAAAACAGCTTAACCAAAAAACCTGTAAAACTTATTATATAGTATTCCAGCCCCGTAACGGTTTATAAAACCCTGCAAAATAGCTATTCGGTTACACCCGAAACTAGTCTAAATTCATTATATCGGAAATTCCACGCTTTAAATTCTTCAAAATTTAAAGGAATAATACCTAAATTCAACACCCGTTTTAATTTATTAATAATTCAATTAGCGAATACCAACGTGCAAATTAACCCTGTAAACGTACGAAATTAGTATTCACAGGCCCTGGAAGGGATATGCCCTATTTGGACCGAACGCCAACGCAATACCCAACGGGCTTTGCAGGCAATAGGCCAAAATTCGGAAAAATTAAATTTGTAATACCTTATGGCGGATTTTATATCCGAAAATTCGATTTTAAGCTTTACAACGGTTAAGGCCGTTAAATATTGGTTAAAGGCAAAAAAACGGGCAAATCAACGTTAAAAACGGCGTTAAAAAGAAAAATAATGGGTAGGAAAACACCTTTAAATTACGAAAAAAAAGTAAAAACTTTAATTCGGATTTTGCTTTTGCAAAAAATACTAAATCCTCCTCCAATAAATTAATCGCTGGAAGGTCCATAACTTTTATAAATTTCGAATTACTTACGGGTTCGATTCCAGGTAACGTTGATAAAGGCGCAGCGTATAACGCCCTGGAATACGAGGTTAATTCCGCTATTAGCGGAATTATAAAATTACGTTCGGATTCGGATTCGGAAACCGATACCGGTAAAACGCTAAAACCACAGGTTTTAACAGCTAATTTTGAAGTTAAAACGAAGCTTGGACGCGGCGTTAAAAGGACCCCTAAACCATAAAAATTAGGTTACTTTATCCTGTACAATATAGGTAGCACGCACTATATTTTTGCAAATAAGCAATTTTTCACCGATTATACCCCCGGTTTTACAGTCCAAATCGGTACAGGAGGTGGCCCTATGAGGCCTATAAATACCGGATTTGTAAAAATACAGGTCCGTTACGGCCAAAAAGCTAACGAATTGAAAAAGGTTACGTTAAATAACGTTTTATATATCCCCTCGTTTGGAATAAATATCGTTAGTGGCTTTATACACTATAATACAGGGGGCGTATTATGAAAAGATACCCTGTACGATAAGAATCGCAAAGCGTGGGGACGCTAAAATACCGCTAAACATTCGTTTTGTTTAAAGGTTAAAAAGTGCGATATCCTTATTCGAAATATATTAAAAATTTCGAATTACGCCTATATAATAGGTGAATATAGCAACGCTTCTAGCATAAGCTTACAAAAAGCTACAAAAGGCTACGCAACCCCGTTGGAAATAAAATTAAATAATATAAACCCTAAAAAGGACTATAAAATTTACACCGATTCGGAACCGGAAGAAAATACGGTAACGGAAAAGCTAAATCCCAAACAAGATACGTAAAAAGCCGTAAATTCACCTGTAACGCAAAAGTTTAGCGGTAAAAGCCCTGAAAATCCACGTAAAATTGGGCCCCGTAAGCCCGGCACACCGCTTAATAACCCTTTTATGCAGCCTAATACAGAAGGGACTATTTCCGAAAAAAGGGGGTTTGCCATATAAAAAATCCGTTGTTAAAACCTCCTTTATTATCGGATTTGAAGCAGGCCCTTGTAAATTACCTTCCTTCAAACTTAAAACGGATTACGGACGGTTAGTTAACCCCTAAAGGAAACGCAATTACAAGTAATTGTAATGAAATCCAGGCTTAGAAAACCCTGTTATAGCACAGGCGTTTGGGGCATATAGGGCTATTATTGCTAAAAAAACCGCTAAAATTACAAAAGGTTTACCTAACTTCGACAAAATTAGGGCAATTACCTGTATTGCTTAGATTAAAGCCATTTTTGTTAAGTGTATAAATAAAATCGCACTCCCTACACCCCCTAATATTTTCGATTTCATAAAGGGTAATACAGTGACTTTTGATCCTAATCCTTTTAATAAAAAGCCCGTATTTTTGTTATTAATGGACCGAAAATCGCGTTTTCGGTGGTTTATCCCATTAAAAAATAAAACCGGACCTACGGTTTTAGTGGTTATTAAAGGCTTTTTTAGGGCTTTAAAGGCTACGTACGGGCGTTACCCCCTAAATTTTCATTTTGATGGGGGGTACGAGGTTAATATAAACCTTTGAAATTGGTTTACAAACACAGGTATTAATTTTAATATTTTGAATCTTTAAAAACAGGGCCAAAACGGATTAACGGAACGGTCCGTTAAAGTTATTTTGGATAAGCTTCGGTCTACCATTATAACGGCGGGCTTACCATTATATTTATAGTATTATTTACTACCTGCCGTGGTTAATTTAATTAACCGTATAGCGGTAATTAATAGGGATTTAACACCCTATAAGGAAATTTATTCCAAATTCCAACCTGGATTACCGTATAAACCTAATTTAAGGCATTTTCGTGTTATTAATATCGTATGCCAGGCTATTATACCGCTGGAAAAACGCCAAAAATTTAATTAATTGGTTCCCCGCACCGAAACGGTAAAACCTTTGGCCCATTTATTAAATTTTACAACCTTAGCTTACGCACCCGCTAAACGGGCCGTATACAAAACCTTTACCGTAAAAATGATAAAGGGTATAACCGCTAAAAATCTGGTTATTCCAGGGGGAACGTTATAATTTTCAGAGGGGGAAAATACAGATTTAAAGAGGGATTTTAATTCTGAACCTGAAAACGAAATGAACAGCGTTCCAACGGATAATAATCCCCTAAAAAACACTGAAAATATAGGGCATTAACCACCTGTTACAGGGTATTTACCACCTGTCACAGGGCATTTACCACCCGTTACAAGGTATTTAAACCCTGAAAATACAATGCCCGCCAAACCTGTACAACCTATTGTTCGCCCCCCAAAGCCTATAACGGTAGCGGTACCTAATCCAGTACCTAAAACTGCGGAAATTCCGGTGTCTTTAGCACTTAAAATACAAAATATGGAATTAAACTCGCAGTTCGAAAACCCAAATCTTATAGCTATAAATTACGTGCATTATCTTTGTTTTCAAGCCCAAAAGAAATAAAGAAAAAGCCCACTAAAAAGGGTAAACCAAATAATTACCAACAGGCCTTCAATAATCCTGAAAATGCTAAATGGTTAGCTGTTTTGGCGTCTAAATTCGACCAAATCGTTACTTTAAAAACCTTCCGTTTTATCCCTAAAATTAAAATACCTAAAAACCGTAAACTCGTTTCTACCCGGCCGGTATTTAAATTGAAAAAAGACAAAAATAATAAACTTATAAAATATAAAGCTAAACTTGTTATTAAGGGTTTTTTACAGGTCGAAGTCCTAAATTATATGGAAACTTTTGCTAGCATTAATATACCACCTACCTGGCGTATATTATTAGCCATAGCTAATGCACAAAACTGGGCAATAAAACAAATCGATTTTATTGCTGCGTTTTTAAATAGTAACCTTACCGACGTAAATATATATTTGCAAATTCGAAACGGTTTTAACGAATGGGCAAAAAATTGTAACCCAATTACCGCTAAAATCTTAGTGGAAATGGGTTATAACCCGAAAAGATTGCAGGTTATACAGTTGGAAAAGGCGTTATATGGTTTGAAACAGGGTCCAAAAAAATGGCAAAACAAATTTAAAACCCTATTTTTTAAAAAAAAGTTTTAAACCGTTAATCTTTAATCCCGCTGTTTTTTATAACGTTAAATCTAAACATTTTATCGTTACTTTTATAAACGACTACCTACTAAGAAATCCTAAATTGCAATATATCAACGATTTAAGAACCCGTTTTAATAAAATATACGCGTTGGAAAACAGGGGCCCTGCAACCTATTTTTTGAACGTTTAAATTATAAAGGATAAACCTTAACGTTTACTTTGGCTCCATTAAAATTAAAATATAACAGAAATATTAGCAACGCTCGGATTAATTGATTGCAAACCTATATTTTTTCCCCTATAACCGGGTGTGTTAAAACATAGCGGGGGTAAACCCGTAAATGTGTTAAAAGTCAAGTTATTATAGCCTATTATCGGCACCCTTATATATTCAATGCTATTAACGCGCCCGGATATTAGTTTTGCGGTTTAGTAGCTTTCACGTTTTTTGACAAAAATTACTATAATTTATTTAACGGCAGCTAAAAACCTATTACGTTATATAACGGGTATCAAGTCTTTATTTATTTACTACGGAAATAAAGTATTTAAAACCGAATTAGCACCCAATTTATTAATAGGGGGTTTTAAAGGCTTAAAATTACTGGGTTTTAATAATAGCGATTTTGCCGGGGCTAAGGAAGATTCAAAATCCATTTACGGATATTTGTATACCCTATTTGGGGGCCCTATAACGTGAAAATTCAAAAAAGCTAATATTATAGTTCTAAATACTCTAAAAACCGAAACCGATGCCTTAACAAAAGCCCTGCGTAAAGCACAGCGGTGTAAAAGCTTATTTATAAAAATTGGACTACCTATAAAAGGCTTTATTGCAATATTTGGAAATAATACAAGTTTTATAGTTAACGCATATAGCCCTACGCACCACTAACGTACTAAATATACGTTGTTAAAATTTCATTACGTACGGGAGTTAATTACAAAAGGATTAGTGACCTTAAAATACCTGGAATCCAAACAAATGCCCGTTAATAGCCTAGCAAAACCCCTAACGCTTCCGATTCACAAGGTCTTTTCAAGGTTTATAAGCCTCAAACCCCTAAAAACTTACTTTTTACCTATTAAATTTTAGGGTATTTTTTAATAAATTCGTTAGCTAATTACCAATTACATTTCCTTTATTTGCAAATATTGGATTTTTGCTAGCCCAATACCGGCCGTATTACCCGATTCTACCCTGTACAGGTTAATTAATAAACAATTCATACCGACCTTATACCAGAAATTAAATTAAAATTGAAAAAACTCGTGTTTTGGGCGATTTACGCATTCGAAATACCCTATATAATATGCCTAATTTGGATTATTACTAACGAACAGCCCAATTAGCTACCTGGCTTAATACTTAATTCCGTGGGCTAATATTATGCAAATTGGGGGTTCGAATCCGAGGGCTTTTTCCAGTTCGGGGGTTCGTCCATTTCGGGGGTTACAGGTCGGTACAAAAGGCTTAGTTATCCAGGGGGTTTATATCGGAAATTCGAGTCGGGTTGGGACACAAAGGGGATCTCTTTTTAAAAGGTTTTATTTTTATATACTTTTCTTTTCCCACTTTATGTGAATAGTAGCAAAAGAAACGGGGTATTATTTATATGCGTTACTTAGCATATAATGGGTCCATTTTTATTTGTATATAAGCCACAATAAATAGTGCCGAAATGGGGTTATTGGGGCTGTCGGATTTTTTATTATATTCTGTATATTGCAGGAGTTACGATTTAAAGTCAGCGAATGGGGTTTCACCCTGTACCGGGTTTAATACCCACCTTGTATTTAAAAGTCAGCTACCCTATACCGGGCTCAAATTTTCACCAAATTAGTAAATTAGTGCGAACCCAAAAATGGTTTGTATGGAAATAAGGGTGTTTTTTCAACAACGTATACAAAATAATTTTTCGGAAAATCGTGTGCGGCACCGGAACCCTTTGCGGGGTGCGGACCCCCACTTCGATGTCGGAAACTATGTAAAGGAGAAAAAGCAAAATCTCCCCCACCAATAAATTAAATTTATTAATCCCAAATTTAGTGAACAATTCAATGCATTTAAATCCTGTAATTACAGGCTTTTACAACGCAATTAGCACCACGCCGCACCTAGGCTAATGCCTAACCCCCTGTTAGCAACCCATATTGTTAACAATAACAAAAATACGAATTTGTATAATATTGGCGTTTTGGACGGAATTCTTTACGTGGACGTATCAAATATTTGTTTAAAGTAATCCATATCGCTTACGTTTTTAACGGAATAGTCTTTTATTCCCGGAAATTGGAAATTTGTGGGTTCGAACCGGTTAAAAAAACGTCAAAATTGTGTTAATTGCTGGAATTCTCTGCGCAAAGGGTTAATTTCGATAAACGTAGGAAGTTTATTATTGAAACGGTATTTAACCCTATTAAAGCGTAAACGTTTTCGGATTTGAAAATTTCGTAATGGTTTTTTTCAAAAAAATGTATTCGCGAAAAGAGGGGCCGGGTAATTTCGTGGGAATTCGCGGCTAATACCCAGGTATGTATAAATTATATAAAATTGGTGCGGCGGTAACGGCTGCGTTAAAATTTCATACTATCGCGGCTTAATTTGGTTTCGGGATTTAATTCCGGGGTAGTAAACTCCGTTTCGGACTGGGATTCGTGGGTGGTTTGCGGTTAATCAAATAAATACGCCCTAAGCCCCATTTGTCTTCCAGAAACAATTGGGCGATAATGATCGCGATGACGTTAAAAATAATAATATTAAATCCGACGTAAAATACTGGTTTATGGGCTGCGCGGACGGAGATACTTTTTCGGGTGATTCCATTAATATTATCGGTAATATATTTTCCATTATTGGGTTGAACGGAGTTTAAATATATCAATAATAAAATGGTGATTAATTTGGATGGATAATTGTTATATAAGTTTTTTTTTTATCAAGTATAATTATAATTATGGGTGTTGCGACGACGTTGGGTTTGGTATCGGTAATACCGTTATAAGCGGCGAAATGCGACAAATTGTCCTTAGACTAGAACGAGCGCGATTTTTTCGGCCAATGCAATTGGGCGAAAAACCATGTGGCTAAAAGGTATATGGAGCGCTCGGTCCCCATTGCGAAGCAGGGGGGTCTAGTCTAAGCACTGAGACTAAAAATCCGTCCGCGAAAATGGGATTAAAATAGCCGCCACAAAATATATTTTTTCAATCTTTTGACGTTAAATTAGGTGGATCTATTGGTCCAGTTTTGCTTGTGCAATACGAACTGCGCTTTTCAAATTGGTATATTATCCCGTTTCTGGATATTTTAGGGTTTTTCCCTAAAGTTTTCGTTCGAAATTGGTAAAAGCGATTCTAATAATTCTCAACCCAAGCAAAACGTACGCAATTGTTTTTATTTTGTGAATGTCAAAAATATTGGTAAAAACCGCGATAGTTTTGATCGTTGCTAAAAAAACATTTAAAAATTGTCCAACCTTTTGCAGATATTCGAAATTTGGATAAAGGCGAATTCGCCGGGTCGTCCTGGCATTTTATCAATATAGGGGATTGTTTAATAAATAATCCGATGGTTTTACGCAGTTCAAACGCACGCGTAGTAGCCGAAATGGTTAAATTCCATTTCGTTCATATATTTTTAATTAAAAGACGGGGTCCCACTACGCCACATTCGCCAATAATTTGTTACAAATTGCGAAAGGATTCGGTACGTTTGGGATTTTGGTGCAGTAAAACCGCGAAATACCAAAATTAATAAAAAAGTAATATATTAAACAATTATGTTTCAAATTTTTTGACAAAATTCAACATTTATTTGGGCGATAATATGTTTTGGAATATATCCTATATTTTAAATCCCTTAATATTATTAATCGTCAAATATTCCTTATTATTGGAATTAACCGAGAATTCGCGGAAGTTTGTTTTGTGAATATGAATGTCTTGGTATATAGCCCCTTTTATTAGTTGTAAAACGTAGACTAAATAAAGGATCTGTAAAATGTTGAACTGTATCTGTGGTTGGGGAATATTTTTCGCATTTCCGCAATAATATCCCCGGTACGGAAACTTGAAGTATTGTTAATTATAATAACCAATATTTTAGTTTTTAATTTATATTTATAAATAGTTTAAAAGGTAAGTTTTACCGGTTTTTCCCCCGTTTTGCTGGCGTTAGTGGCAATAAAATTCAAAACAATATACCGACGTATTCTATTATTATTGATGTAAACGGTTATAATACCCCAAAAAACGTGCTTTAAACCGGGGTTTGTCCATCCGTCCACGACCAAAAAACTTTTACCTTTTTTGGGGATATTTTTAAATTTTGGGTAATAATATTTTCGGATATATTTTTGCATTTTTTGGCGAGGGTTTATGGCGATGAAATCGTTTATCAATCGTTTTCGGTTTGCATAAACATTTTAAGTTCCGAATTTTGTACAATATTAAATTCTTTTTGTAACAAAATCCAAAATCGGACGTATAATTCCTCGACCTCGTCTTTCGCATATTTGTGGATCTTTTTAGTTTGAAAAATGTAATTATACATTGATTTTTGCAAATATATAAACAGTAATATAAAGTGGATAATTATATAAAATGGATATGTAAATAGTTATATAGAATGGTTATATAAATGGTTACATCTCGCTAATAAACGGAAAAAGATTACCATATAGAAATCCGTAAAAATTAAATTGGGGTTAGGTAAATCGTTTGATAATCCGAATTCGTTTTAAATATAAGCAATTAAATTCCGATGCCGTGTAAGGGTGCTGGTTCCATTATACTGGTTTTTTCACTAAATTGGGGATATTTTAACATTTGCAAACATTTTTTGCAAATTAACTACGGTTCGCCGTTTTTTCGAGAAAAAACCCAATGGTAATATTGCCAAATTTCCGCCAGTTTAGGTCTTTAAAACCTTTTAACGGTTAAATCGACTTGATTATTTATCGGTTGGCAACGTTGAAACCAAAATCTAAAAACAAATGAATCGAGGAAATTGTTCCATGATTTATATGCGTATATACAATACGCATCCTTTTTCCCGCCGCATAAAATAGGATCGTTGCAACCTGCGCTTTGATTATTTGCAAATATCGCACCAAATTCGATGTTAATTTCCTAATTTAATTTGGAAAGAAAATTACAACTGTGCGAATTAACGCCAAATAAACGTGGGACGGGTATATATTTATTAAAAAAGCGCTACGAAATTCGTTTATAATTTCAATATCCGGAGACACCAGTTTTTCGAACAAAGGTTCGGGAGGTGGCGATGCGGTATCCATTACGATAATGTGGTTAAAGGTTTAAAAAAAGGACACCTTTTTTCGTTATTGTTTTGAAATTGTGGAAAAATGGGATTGGATTTAGTTCGTCGGTTTGATTAAACAATGGAATCTCAAATAATCGATAAGGAGGAAATATCGGTTAAATTCTTGGTAAAGAATTTGTTAAAATGAAAAATTTGTACTGCTTAATTTTCTTTCTTTTCTTTTTTGCATTATTAATTGTCGCCAGGTTTTACCTATACAAATATGGCACAACCAAAGCAAACAAGGCGTCGACAAAGTCCTAATTCTCCCAGATTAAACCAAATATTGCCATATAATAAGTAAATATGTTTTTTTGACTAACGGATAATTAAATTAATAATTTGTAAATTTCCGGTCAATTTACGTCGGGCCAACCCGTAATTTTACATTGTTTTAAGCAAATAGACGCCGAGTTACCTTCACAACTACGGGAGATCCCAAAAACACCGTCACCTAGTATTCACCTAAATATAATTTAGAAATAAAACGAGGGAAAATTAAAAAAACCCTAAAAAAGGCAGCTGGGGGCTAACCACCAAATCGAAATACCGAAAATTTGAATACACGGGTATAAAATAATGGATAACAAAGGAGTACTCGTGCAAAAGGGTTTACATTTGGAAATAGAAAATATAATTGGTTATATTGGATCGTAATATTTTAATAATTATTTTAAATAACTGGGTAAAAGGAAATCCGCCGATTGCAATCTCGTCCAAGCTTTTTAATCCTTAAAATTGCTTTTCAGCGTTTGGTTAAAAAAAATGTCCATAATTGCATTTTACATTATATCGCAAATAGAAAAATGGTTTTAATGGTATTGCAGAAAGCGGCGGAAATGGTTTTTATACAACTATTTGCTGCTTTAAACCTTGCTATTATCCATACGAAACGGGTAACAATATCGACGTAAAATATATAATTGGTTTTTTTAATATTAAAAATAATGGGTTCGAAAATTTCTGTTTAAAATATTAGAATATAAAACTTAACTAACCGTTTAAACATTTTCTTTAAATTTTATTTTTGTTTAATTGGAAATTTATTACGTTAATCAAATGTAAATAAGATTTACGCAGTTAGAAATTTTAACAGCTAGAGCCACCGTAAAATATATAAATAACATTCGCAATTATTTCGCGTATTTAAATCAAATAATAGGTTAAAAATCCCCCTTAAACTCCTTAGGCATTTTATTATAAATTGGCTTTTTAATTAACACTTGTAATCCTTTTCCCCAACGTTTAAATGCCTTTGGGTAGTTAGGCACCCTAACCTAATTATTCGCAGTAAATAGAAGGGTAACCCATTTATTCACATTTCCCTGAATTATTATTCGGTAAATGGTGCGAATGAAATTTTTTAACATATTTATATAAATTTTATAGGGGGTTTGTTTAGCCCAAATGCGCTGGGCAGGTGTTTTGCGACTGAAAACCTTGTGCGACTTTCAAACGCGGAACAGGGCGGTAATTTTATTATACTTATAGTTTATAATTAAAGGTTTGGGTACGTTAAAATAAATGAAAACGCGCAAAAAGGTTGGTTTGACCAAAGTAAAGGATTGTATAAGCGTAAAATAAATTGCCCTGTAAAAATGATTAGCAGTTATTTTATTTCGGAAAATTAAAATTTGTAAAATTTATTTTATTTTAACTTTAAATAATTGGTACATTTGGTTTATATTAAAACTATAAACCGCTGTACTTTTCGCCCAATAATACTCTTTAATAACCAAATGGGCTGCCAGGGAGTACCAGCATTAATATATTATATAGTAAAATAAATTACGCAATATTCAAAATTGTTAACCGTATATTTGAATAGTTATTCTATTTAAACGTCCATAATTTACCCATTTAATTATTTTGGTTTAATTTAAATTGGCCGCTTTACTCAGATGCGCGGTTTTATGGCGAACTTGGCGTATTATATTACCAAATTTAACAGAATTTTCAGGTGGAATACCTTTTCCAAACCTGTGGAAATTTTGGCGGATATATTAATTCGTTTCACCTGAGTAGGTGTATTGCTTATATAATAGTGCAATAACCATTTTTCCCAGTTTTGCATTTTAAGTTCGGCCTTTTTAATGGGAATTTGAAAAAAAGCTTTATAAATATCTCTCAAATTATCCAAATCGTCCACATTTTCCCAATTTTCGTCGTGAGTTACATTTAATGGTTACCACGTTATTTTGGTATTGAAAAAGGTTATATATAATAATTATTTACTTTTTAGCAATAGAATTAGTTTTGAATTTATTTTCCATTTGCTTTCGTACGAATTCAATAAACGTAAGGTATTTATATTCGTTCCGTTATTTGGACTTTTAACGAAATAATGCGGGATGAAAACGCTTGGGTGCGCGGTCTATTACTACTTTGGATTAGTCGCCACTTTTTGCTAGCGTTTTCAGTTTTTTATTGCGATCGCGCGATTTGTGGGCTTTTTGTCCTATTCTTTCGTCGTTTTTGCGATTGCGGGCTAAAAATTATTAATTTTTAAATTAAAACTGAAATATACTGTTTAAAATGAATATGTTTACATATATCTGCTAATAATAGCAATATATAAAGATGATTAATCATTCCAATGTAGCAAAATTGTAATTAAATTTTCAAATTGAAATTATTGGTTAAAATTTAAACTTTTATCATTTTAATAAATTTGATAAATTTGATAAAATAAATATGTTTTGAGTTTGGATTCCCAATTTGGTTACCCTATATTTAGTTTGTTTGCGTTTTATCCAGTTAAGCTTAACGCTGTTAATAAAAACTTTCCACCCTAAATTTGATTAGGTTTAAATTAAACCACATCCCGTTTTTATTTACTTTTTCGCAATTACCAAAACAAATTCGGCTTTGAAGCCGACCATTTATCCGCACCAATTTGTTTTCTGTTTTTATTTCTGGTTATCCATTATTCGCATTATCTATAACCATTCTTTGTTACAATTCTTTTTTTTATTAAAAATTGTATCGCCAAGCTATTTTCAATTCATATGGTTTAAATGGTTCCTCGCGCCCAAATTCCCCGTTCGATTGCAGGCAAAAAACTTCAAAGCTTTCCTTAATTTGTATAAAAAGTTTTAAAAAAAGAATATATTAATAGGTAAACAGGAGCAAAATCGCCTGTTTAAACCTAATAATAAATTTTATGCATTTTTATTTTACAATTATATTTTAATTCCATGTTAATAATTGTTTTACGCGAAATCAGGCGGTACCAAAAAACCCCTAAACTATTCGTCCCCAATATTCTTTTCCAACGTTTGGTGCGGAAAATGGTTTAAAATTATAAATATGGTTTCCGCTTCCAATTAATCGCCTTTATGGCTTTGTAAAAAGCAGCAAAGTGTTTTTTGTCACTTTTTTTACAGGTAAAAACCCCTTATTATAACCATATGTAATGGCTCGCCAACTCACTAATAAAAGCGGAGTACATTTAAATTCTTTTAATAATAACGGCCGCACCAATTTAGTTAAAAACAAGCTGTAGAATAGGTTATATATCATTTTAAATGCAGAATCTTACTATACCTTTTTGCTACTTTTAGGTAAAAGACTTGTATATTTTATGTGAAAAACTTTTAACTTTAAAAATCTTAAATTTATTTTGAAAAACAAAAAATGAATAATCTCTTAGCAAATTATAGAAACAAAACGGGAGAAAAAGAATTGAAATGTAAAAAGAACCTACTTTTAAAATGAAATATAATGGCTTTTTTCAATTATTTTAAACTATATTGTTGCGGCCATTATTATTGAAAGAATGCAAATGTACTCCGCTTTTGTTAGTGAGTTGGCGAGCCATTACATATTGTGCACTATCTGTCTCACGGTTTCGTACAAAATCATGGTTTTATAACCCCCTCTTTAAGAGGGCTCACAACGTACAGCCCCCAAGTAGTTATTTAACTTCGGTCCGTCCACCGCCACCTCATATCCCATTCCGCCGGGTGGGGTCTCAGCCCTGGATCTCCTTGTTTCTACCTGCGCGCTAATGAAGCCAGTTTAACAAGAAGAAATGTCAAATTTGCATTTTTTGTACAATCTTTTTCTTTTAATTAGACAAAATGTAGATACAGGATTTATTACAATTTAGAAAAGTCAAAATCATTTATTATATATGCATATTATAATATATAGGGTCTACGCTTACATACCGTATTGTGTAGATGTTTGAATAACCGATTAGGCAATATATATATATATATATATATAACATATTCGTAGTATGCTCACCATTAAAACACTATCATATTTTTACCAACTTCAACGATTTTAGACGCGAAATTTTAGAAGTCGGACTAATAAATTAACAACCGTCGACGCTCTATCCAGTTTGTAATATTTAAGCAAGTCGCTTTCTATAAAAAGAAAGAAAAAGGAATGGTAAACTTGTATTATTTCTCTCTTTTTTGTATTTGATAATACAAAAGCTTTAAAAAGTAGTTAAATCAAATGAGTATAAAATACATTCGTTTTGTACAATTGTAATGACGTTATTTAAAAGCTTTTTGTGGATAACCTAATTATTAAATTCTGCAAGAAATTATAGAATCAAAAATAAATATTGACAAAATATTCCTTTCAAATGATAGTTGTATGGACTTTGCACCGTCTAATTATTATAAAGCTATATTATCTAGTTTGAGCTTTTTTCCGTTGTATATTCTCTCCATTATACTGAAAACGTGACGTTAATATAGGTTTCAAAAATCCAATAACATATGTCATAAATACAATTTTTTAATACTATTAGGATTAAAACAGCTATAGTATCACCTTTTGCATCAAAAGCACTGCGTAGTTCGAAATAACATAACAAAAGTCACTTTTTACTTCTACGAATTCCATTCATTCTTTTATCTTAATATTTATTGGTACAATATTTCTTGTATTATTTTTTGCGTATGCAATGTATGCATAGTGCGAATACATTGCAAATACCCACAATAAACCGCGATATGCGACAAAATGTCCTCAAATTAGAGCGAACGTAATTTTTGCGGCCAATTTAATTGGCTGAATAGCCATATAGCTAAAAGGTGCATGCAGCGTTCGGACCCCGCAGGATTCTTATTTGGCATTGAAATTATCAAAAGGTCTATGGAGCGTTTTGTCCTCGCAGGGATTACATCTCTGCATTAAAACTAGGCATAACCAATTTGGGGACACCGAGCGTAACGTAAAATAAGTAAATCTATTTAGCATAAACCGAATTTAATCGCTATTGTAGAAATATATAAGTATTAATATTCTAGCACTCGGTACGAATAGTCAGCTGTTGTTACAAGACTGTGAACTTTTAAAAATTGGCATAACGTTGTAGGTTGTGTGGGTCTTTTAACATGAGTCACTATTCTACTTAACAACAAGCAAACATGTAATACCGCCAATATTATAAGCTCCATTTGAACAATTGGGCTTGTCAAAGCTAAGCAAAATAAGTGCAGTAATACAAGAGGAAGAGTGGCTTGCTCCCTTGGTATATTAGCATTAAACGGGGCCACTCGTAATATTAATTAATCGTCGTATATAATTAAGCGGCCCGCGCCAGGTATTACGCGACTCGGACCGCATATAAGTTTTGACACAAATTCAAACGTTTTCCACCGGCCAATCAGCTGCATTACTCATTAATTCTACCACATATTAACATAGTTAGAATGCCAGGCATTTTAATAAAGGATACGTGATAGCCAATAGCTGTTAATATAGACGCATTTTTAGTTTGTAGCAGCAAGTTCATTTGTTATATTTTTTCACCTTTAAATTGTTTGATCAAGGGTGTTATAAATAATCACCCTGTCCAAAACTGTCAAATCTTTTCATGCTTGTACATTAGGAGTGCGATGTTATATACCCAGAGCATGACAAGGTTTATTATTTGCAGCTCAAATATATTAGTATTTAATCCTTGCTCGGTGAAAATATTTATTTGAAGTCGATTGACTAGCTCCAGGCTTTCAAATAAATATACTCTCAAATATTTCAATTTTGGCATTGAAGATTACTAACGGTACTGTACCCACGTAGTTACTATATATAATACTCCCAGCTTATTCAATTAAGCCGCATATGTTAATGCCAAACCCCTTTTTTAAACAGGCATATATCCTTAAAATAGCTTCTAATTACCTGGACAAAAACGTGCGAACCTATTTAGTAATCAATTACAGATTATCACACATATGGCTGAACAAATAAAAGGCTTAAGCGGAAACCATTCAATACAAAGGCTGCGTTAACGTGTTGCTACCTGTGCAAATATTTGGCAAAATATCCATTTTACATATCCGTGTAGTAAAAGAGCTTCACTTAACGCATTTACAGCAAACCGTAACTTACACGATGTGCTACACGATTACCTCCCTTCTTATAAGCGTTTTAATCGCAAGTTCCACCACTGCTACTATTTTACCGGTTTTGCACCAAGGCAAGGTTTACATGGACGCCAACCCCTCCTTTGTCAAAACCGTGGTAAGTTTCAAATCAATTAATAGGATTTTAACTTATGTCTGATATAAGTGAAAATAAGGTTGGAAATACTCGACATCCGGAAATAAACCATTTGAACAAAGTCAAACGAGGTCAAGTTAACCATGACTGTAGTCATGACGAGCGAGATATGATAACAACCGCCATGGCAAGGTATTAAATTATTTTCAATACATTAAATCACTCCATCTAACTCGACTAATTTAGATGCAAGACAATGGCCGATGCTGCATTCTGGGCTCTTCGTGGCCAACCTGACCTGAGATTCAGATATTTTAAGACTCATGACGAAGACAAACTCGAGGCCCTTCAAGAAGCGTTTTCTATGATTGAAGACGCATGCGACCTTGGCTCTAAAAACATTGTTTTCCGCTGCGATCCTCCAGGGGGCCAATGTGACTGGGCAGATGCTTATGTCCCTCGTTATCCCACTGACAAATCCAACAACCAAATATATTTATGCCCGAAATTCTTTGATAAACGGAGGTATCATGATGGCGATCGAGCTCGTGTCCTCGTTCACGAGCTTTCGCATGTTCCATACAGTAAATAAATATTACCAACTCATTCTATTAGTATTTCTCCGACCCATATCCACTAACCAGAGACTTGGATACTATAGTTAGACATACGGAGGACTATGGTACTTATGGATTGCTTGCGTCATTAAAGTAAGTAACGTTTTTAAGTACAATATTGTCTGTTTGAAAACGTTAACCATTTTATCATTTTAGTCTTCCTGGGGAGTATAACCGTTTTCACGCGGATACATTTTCCTGGTTCGCCCTTGCCGCTTTTAATCAAGACTTCTAAGGTTTGATTACACATTACGATTAGAATACTTGGTGGTGCTAGATAACAGTTACTATAGCAGTTCGGCCAAAATACCTAATTAGATAAAAGCATATTTTCCAGCCTGTCCAGCTGCACCAGGGACGTATTCCGGGGTAAATAAAATCATAGGCAAATCATTAGTCTCAATGCCCAAACTAAACCCACCTGCCTAGCAATGGGGACCGAACGCTCCATATACCTTTTAGCCACATGGTGTTTCGGCCAATTACATTGTCCGAAAAAGTCGCGCTCGTTTTAATCTAAGGACAACTTGTCGATTTTCGCCGCTCGTGGCCGGAATTTGCACTGTATTCGCGCTATATACGTAAAAGTAATAGTACAACCACTGTATGCAATTAAATATTCGAGCAAAGAAATAAACAAAAATCGTCAAAATCTAACGTAGCCTGCGTTGCATTATTTAAATTTTGGTTATTCTTTGAACACAAAACCCGCTACTTATACTTAATTGAATGAACTAATATTAAAACATTAAATATAACCTCTATAATTGAACTATATTTAAATAGTTGCTATGAATAATGGTAGATGATGAAAAGAGGGTGGCATGTTATGAAATATCAATTTTTATTAACCTAACGGAGCAAAGTGCGTAGTCTCAGGGCTCATCCCTGAAGCCCAAAGCTCCACAATTGATCCACTCCGTTCGCTTCGCTCCATTTCGTGGCTTAATTACGGTTTTGCAATATACCTGTGGGTCCATCCAAAAAACGCTTTAGTTTAGGTTTAAGGACAATTTGTCGATTTTCGCCGTTTATGGCGGTATTTTTGGCCTTTTTGCGACCGATACTCCCTTATTATTCCATAACCACGCAAAATATCGAAAAAAGAAAACATCGTTAAAAATAGGAATTGGTAAGCCTTTTTTATAAAACTAAAATGTTTTGCACCCGGTACGCCAATTAAAAATTGGATATAACCCGCCTTTTATCCGTTTATGGCCGTATCCCTATTATTAACCCAAAAACATTATCGATACCCATTTCGTATTTTAATAATAACGATTATAATCCGTTGAAATTTATATGTAAAAAATCGCAAAAGCGAAAGGAATTTTTATATATAAATTTTAATATAAATAACGTAAAACGATTAATTTTACAATCCGTATAAAATATATATTATATAATACGTTATATATCCACCCATCAAAAAAAACCATTATTTCCGCAAATTTTTATATATCCGTACTAAATTATATATATAATATCCGGAAACACGTTTATATATATTTCGTTTCCCCACCAAATCGACGCAATTTTTCGCGGTCCCAATCCCGCATACGCGGCGGCAAATACCTCCCCCGACGTACATACTTTCCCAGAATTATACGCCAAAACCCAAATTTTGGGTTATTTAAATTTATAATATGAATTAGTTTCCTTAACTGCTATATAGTTTTTAAATTTCCACAAATTTTTTAATAGTCCTGCACGAATCCCATATTATAACCAAATGGAATATATATACCAGGTTTTATATAATATAAAAAATGTAATTTTTGCTGGTAAAAACCGGGTACGGGAAAAATATAATATTGCAAATTACCTCGGTTATTCGCAATAATATTATTATTATTAAAATAATCGCATTAAACAAATTAAGGTAAAAATAGTTACGTAATATATAACGTTATCCCGCCGCGAACCCCAAATTAATTGACCAATTTATTTTAAACGTAATTATAAATATGCGGTTTTTATTATTAAAACTAATTTTATTTAATATAACCTTTTTTGGAACACGTAAACCGTTTGTAAATATACGCATATTTTTTTAAACCCGGAATAAACCACCAATTACCGATTTTTCAAATTTTTTCAAAACCCTATATTCTACCAACGTATCGCTTTATTTAATATTAATAAATTTTATATAATTTTACAATGGAAGTATTTCAGGGCATCGTTTTTTATACTGCGTTTGGTCCGGGTAATTATACCAGCAACCGTATTTATATTCGGGTGTACCGTAATTTTTACAGCAAAAATTAAAATTTCGTTTTCGACCAATTATATTATAAAAGGATAATACGTTTCGCTAAAACGCCTTTCGACCGACCCGAGATTGCAATTATAATACAGTATTTGGAGCGTAAACCCCTAATTAACGATTACCGGCGCCTCCTATTCCTAATAGGGAATATTATATTATTATCCGTTACCCGTATTTTGAAAACTATTATATATATGGACGCCAGGAACCGTATTATGTAAACACGCCAATTCCTAATAAAAGATTTAGTATTTAGGAAATTTATTAAACGAAACGCAACCGATATAATTATCCGGTATAATATATTTATATTTAAAATCGATAAAATTAAAATTTACGCAAAATTTTCCAAACCGGATTTTAAAACTCGCATTATATTTTCCATTTCATTTTTGGGTATAGGTATAAATATACCTAATATAAAACGTATAATATAATACGGCGCGTTAATATTAAACGACCCCGCAAACCTGTGGTAAAGGTTCGGACGAACCGCACGCGGGCCTAACCGTAAAAAAACCGTATACTTTTTTGCGCCTTATTGGTATTTCGATACGCAGGGGTCCATCGCAAAATAAAAATTAACCAAATTAAAATTATTAATTAAATTAACCAAATAACCCGTAATATTACGAAAAAACGTTAAAAATTTACAAATTACCCATTTAAATTTTTTAACGTATTTATAAACGCGGTCATTCCCTATTAGTTTTCCACGTGTCGCTAAATCTAATTAAAACGATAATAATTGGGTAAAAGCGTCGGAATTACCATGAACCGGCCTTCTGGGTATATTCGAATTACGCTTCCGCCCCATTAAACGTAATAAAAATAATAAATAAAAAAAAGTAAAAAAAGGAAACGCCAAATATATAAACTTTCGCCAACGTTAAATATTTTCGACGAATTATATTGGATTTTATATAAGAAACGAATCCATTTTTATGGTAAAATAACCTGAAAATTGTTGCAACGCTTGCGTGCACCAAATTGGAGTTTTACCCGCATTACCCCCTAAAAAACCGCCAATTAAAATACCCAAACAAAATTACAAAAAAGGTTATATATTTAAATAATTGGATAAATGGGGTATTTATTTTATAATAATTATCCTTTTCCCAAACCCGCGGCGGTTATACGACCAATTATCCCAATTGGTGCTACCCAAACCAGTAATTTTCAATATCGTTAAAAAATTCGTCCATTCTTATAACCGGGAATGGACGAAAAATGATTTGCTGGAAAATGTTCCAGATTTACAATTAATTAAATGGTTTAAAGAATATTACGATTATTTCGTTGTTCAATTCCCAATAATATACGAAAATGGGATACGAAATTACGCCTTTTATTTGCACAAATAATAAAAAAAAAGCGGTTAAATTAAAGCACGGTGGTATTTTAGGAAACGATGGATATAATTAACAATTATTCGGGGAAATAACCTAGTAAACGCCGTGTTAACAATATGGGTTGCTAACAGGGGGTTAGGCATTAGCCTAGGTGCGGCGTGGTGCTAGTTGCGTTGTAAAAACCTGTAACTTCAGGGTTTGTATGCACTAAATTCACTAATTTTGGGATTAATAGATTTAATTTATTAGTGGGGGAAACTTTGCTTTGTCTCCCTTATATATTCTCCGACATCGAAATGGGGGTCCGCACCCCGCAAAGGGTTCCATTACCGCACACGATTTTCCGAAAAATTATTTTGTATGCGTCGTTGAAAAAACACCCTTATTTCCATATAAACCATTTCTGGGTTCGCACTAATTTGCTAATTTGGTGAAAGTTTCAACCCGCTACAGGGTAGCTGACTCGTAAATGCAGGGTTGGTATTAAACCCGGTACAGGGTGAACCCCCATTCGCTGACTTTAAATCGCAACTCCTGCAATATATAAAATATAACAGAAAATTTACAACCTTAGCAGCCCCATTTCGGCACTATCTATTGTGGCTTATCTACAAATAAAAGTGGACCTATTATATGCTAAATAACGCATATAATTAACACGCCGACGAACGAATTAAACGGTATTATAATCACAGGTTAAAATGCTGGTTAACGTTAACGGTTACAAAAATATCCAGTATAGGAACGTTTATAAATTTATGACCCAAAAACTAGAAGGCGATTGAAATTAATCCTAATTAAATTAAATAACGTGTCTTGGATTATAAAAGGGTCGAACGACGAAAAAGGCGATGCCGAATTGGATTAATTAGGGGCGGAGGATTATTAAGTAACGTAAAGCATATAATTGTTAAATATTAAAATCCCCAATTAACGGCTTGAATAAAACGACCAAATGTTGGATAATAACAATTATTACGTAGATTGAAAGCTTGGACTATATATAGGTTGGTACGGCGTAACGGCGCCCCGATTAAAAATAAAAGGGTTCGATATTGCGAATTATAATAATTGTTACGGTTAAATTCCGGAATCTTTGGCGTTTCCATTTTAATTTTATTTTACTAGCAGAAAGCCCTATACACAAACCCAATTATAAATACTTCCTTTTTTTTGTTAGCTTTTTTTTTACAATAAAAACCTTTTTTCCGGCCGCTAGATTCTTTTTATAACGATTAATAAAAAAATGTACCGATTAAACCAGCGTTTAATTTTTAATTAATAAACATAGCAATTATTATAATCGCAAAATTGCTTTAGCAAATACTGCAAGCATATTCGTTAGGAAGCCTAATTAAAACATTTTTAATTGGATAAAACTAGTTATACCCTATTTACCCAAATAGGTATTAACCCAATCGTAACGAGGGTAAATTATAATTAACGCCCCTGCATCGCAAAAGTACCCCCCACCCGGTTAAGTCCCGGTCAGATTAATTAATTTTATTGTAACAGTAGTTACAATAATTGCTTTAATTCGCTAAAAACCGTAACAATTATTACCATTACGGTTTTTTATCACCATAACTCCCAAAAAACGCCAAAAAGGTAAAACCTCCGCCTAAACCACCACCAAATTTACGTTAGGATATATACCCATCAATATTAAATTATCTGCCAACCTAATAACCATATTATAAAAAAAGCCCGTATTAAAAAAATAAACCAATATTTCAAAAATTTGGAAAATTACGACGCGGATATTGAAATTGTTTTGGAATTTAATTTTGCACGGTTAAACCGTTTTATATTACAGGGTTATTCGGATATAACCGGAATCCTTTCAAATTTTCCCACCATTTTTAATAATGATGATAATAATTAAAATAATACCGATATGGATTCCGGCGATAATAAATCTGCCCCCCCGTCGATAAAGATGGAAATAATACCGATATGGACCCCGGCGATAACGAACCTGCCCCCGCCCCCGTCGATTATAATAACGATAATATTTATATAGACGAAAGCGATAACTAACCTGCCCCCGCGTCCGCCAATAAAAGCAATAATAATATTAATATAGACGATAATTATAACAAATTTGCCCCGGATTTAGATAACCGCCAATTGCAAATTCCCCTGGCATTTTTTAAACCATTTGCCAGCGTATTATCCCCGCTATTAAAAAATTTTAAAAACTGGCCCCCTGCAATATAACCGGAGGTTATTATTAACCCGGTACCCGCGCCATTAAATAAACCGCCCGCACCCCGTATATATAAAACCACCACCGTTCGGTTAGTTAAAACCAACTTTATTTCGGTATCGCGGATTTAACCCAAAGCTAATTCGACGTTAAATAATGGATTAATAAATTTCGTTTAACCCGAATATTATTTCCCATCGTATAAAATACGGATTTCCTGGATCGCTTACCCGTTTTATTATGGAAGGATTTTTAATTGGGTAAAAACTAATCCGTATCGGCGATAATTATTATAATTTGGCGTAGGGTAGGGAATATAAATATTACTAAAATAGTTCGCATTATACCCCATTTAAATTATATTAATTGCTTTAAAATTAATAATTATACCAACCCGCCCGCCTAATTCGGTCGCGGAAATAATATTTTCCGTAATACGAACGAAACCCCAATCGTTTAGACCCTTAAACGCCTTTAATCCGTTATTGGCGTCGCCGCAGTAAAAACACGTTTTAATAACCAGATTTTAATATACCATTTTAATAGTAATTCGTCGAATATAAAAGAGGTAATGGTTATATTTGGTTACGAAACGATAAATGCTTTAATATAATATATTAATATAATAGGTTAATATATCCTTTTATTGGATTGCGACAATTATTATAATCCTTATATTAATATATCCTGCTATTTACTATATTGTGATAATTATTACAATTTTTTGCGGTAATGCTAAACAATTATTACTATAATGTAACAATTGTTACAATTTGGCGTTTACCTTTATAAATTTTGTAATAACGGGTATAATTTTAATTATTGGTTAATTTATTTTCAATCGCCGACGTATTCGGGGTTTTAACTTATTTTAAGGCAAATAACCCCGGTAAATAAATTAAAGGTAATAAAATGCCCGTTTGGTAAAAGACTTTGGCGTCCGTACCGGATATATTTAATAATAGGATTACCAAACCCATTTTCGATAATTTGGTAAATCGGCGTCGCCTACCCCCTATCCCCCCCTTTATCCGTTAAAGCGATATTAACCTCCCCGGGCTGAAAATATTCGCAAATAAATGTAAACCGGTTTCAATTCCTACAATCCTCGCCACGATATTAATTTACCTGCGGATAATAACCACCGGACCTAATTTTAAAAACGGCAATTTAAAATTTGAAACCGCTAACTCTGGACCATATATATATATAACGGTTATTATATCGACGATTGGTTTAGGGTTTGCTATTATTTTTTTTATTTTGTTTGTCGCCGGTAGGGAAAAATCGTTGTTAGAAATAAAGAAAATTTTAACGATTTTAGTGGAAATTACCGTAATTTTTTTAAATTTAATATCGAACAGATTTTTACCCTATTTGCTATCGCCAATTATATAATTATCGCCGATAACGTTATCGCCCTAAATAATTTATATTTAATGCAATTTTAACATCGTTTAATTACCCGTTCGCGAGCCGACCAAACCATCGACGTCGCCAATTTATTTAGTTTCAACCGCGCCTATTATAATAGGACGATAATAACATTGGTTATCGATACCTGGTCCCGTTTTAAACCCATTAAAATCGGACCGTTAAAAAAAACGTGCAAATTAAATTTAAATACACCCATTAGATTTGTTAATATTTGAAAATATTTTTAACAATTTGTACGACGAGGGGCGGTTTTATCGTCCCATTTATACTAAACCCAAAATAAATATTACTGAATTTTATCCCAAATTTTTTAACGACGACCAATAAAACGATTTTTTTAATTTTATGCAAACCCAATCCACTATCGCCGATCGATTTGCTAATATGGACTGCGCAAAAAAGGAAATTCTCGAGGACGCCCGCGAAAAAACTTTCGCGGTTTTTTTGGTATATTATACGCAATTCTCCATTTTGATTAAGGGTTAGTTTTGGACTGGTTATCTTTTTAATTCGGACTCGATTTAGGTTATTATAAAAGATTTGCGGTTTTTTCAAAACATTTTGCGTATCGACGGTCTAAATACCGATAACAAAATCGGTTTTAAATATAAAAAAATTAAAGGTAAATATTTTTGGTCTAACTGGAATATATTTAATACTCCTTTTAGTCGCCATTAACTACCCTATTAATTGGTTGGTAAATTACATATGCATTATTCCTAATAATTGTAATTGTCGTTACAATTTTGCCCCTATTTCTGTAACTATTATTATAATCCTGCCCCTATTTTTGTAATTATTGTTACAATCCCACCCCTATTTTTGTAATTACTGTTCCAAATTTTGTTTTTGCTAGATTAATTTTTTTTTCGGTTTAGATACCCACATTTTATTAAAATTGGAGCAGTTAATTTTTAAAAATTGGTTATTAACCAATAAAATAGGTATACGAAAAACTATTATTTATTATACGGCGATTTATATACGGTATATCCGTTGCTAATACGACCGATTTATCCAAAATACCGACGGATATTTTCCCATTTTGATTTTCGTCCCGGCCAGCTTTATTTCGCAAATATTTAAAAAAATAATAACCAATTTCCCAACCTTTGACGTTAAATAATATTATAGTTTAACCGAAATATGCGCTACCCATACCCCGCGAACGGTTGCTATTTTTACCCAAACGCAGTTTTACAATATTTTAACCAAATTCGCCGCCCGCAAATCTAATTCTTAATTTGCGGGTACGGTTATTATTATATTTTATTCGACATTCCTAATCCGAAAAATTAAGTAATTGGACGAAATTAATAGCGCGGAAAAGGTATTTAACCTATAATGTATAGATAAAATTATCGATTCCACTTTTCAGCAACGCCCCCCCGACGTCGACAATTTCGACAATAATTCCGATATTAAAGATAATACCTAATAAATATTTTTTGTAACAATTATTATAATTTCGTTATATTAATATATTTATTTTAATCAAATAATTTTGTTAGGAACCGTTAACGCAGAAACGGTCGGAAGGCCGATTTTTCCACGGGCGAAAATACCAAAAATATCCGGCGTTTAATTATATATTTACTATTTAATACTTTTTTAACGTATAATTGGAAACGAAATTTAATATTTCCGCTACCGCGAATCGATAATATACCGCGCATTTCGCTTTATTTCTTATATTAATCGGGGTATAATTTCTATTGCGCCGATTATTAATAAAATTAAGGATATTACTGGTTTTAATACCCTGGTTTAAAATAAAATTGCGATCTTTTTCGCCTAATTTAAAAGCCTATTTTAGGAAAATATATTTACGGTCGATTATATTTGGGAAAATAATGGTTGTTTCGTCGTTTTTAATATCGATAAAAATACCAGAATTTCCCTGCAAAAATTTGAATCGATAGGTTGGAAATAGTGGCTATTTTACCTTCGAATTTTAAATTTTATAATTCCTATTATTATACTTAACAAAAAATCGTTAATAATTTTTAAATATACGGGCGTATTTACCGTACGCAAAAATATAAATACCGGGTTTATTTTACCCAACGGTACAATTATTTATCCCCGTAAACGTATTCCGTTCTATAGTATTATTATTAAAAGATTCCAATTTGGCCACCGTTTCGAAAACGTTATAACAAATACCGAAACAATTTTTAAAAACATTATTACCGCATTTGTGGGCGAAAATACCGACGATATTGGTCCCGTTTTATTAATAACTCCCATTAATGCGGATGCCGCAGCTGGTAACCGCTAAATTTCGGTTTTTTTCAATATGGGTTTTATCCGCCTGCTGCAGTTTTTGGTAATTATTTATTTTTTTTATTAATAATCCACGCCAAAAACGATACCCGGGATGTTTATTTGGCGGAACTGGGTAAAATATTAACGTTAAAAAAATGGCTTTCAATATTAAATACCGTAACGTCCGATAAAACTTTAAAAAAAATTTACAGGAAAGAAAAACCCGTTTTGGATCGGTAATTGTGGACGTTTTCATTTAATATAGCGGCGACGGTCCTCTTAATTGGGTTTATTCGAAAATTTGCATTAATTTGAAAACGTTACTTCCGTCGGGCAGGGTTAAAATAATTTTTTTTATATTAAACGAATCGCCGTTTATTACCCGCGTGGTCGAAATTTGTATAAAGGAAAAAAAAGGGTTAACGCGTCCTGGTTATAACCCCCAATTTTTGGACTTAAACGTAAATTGGTTATATAATAATAACTATTATAATCCCTTTCCTTCCCTATAATTATTGTAATAATCATTACAATTTTGTATATTTTCTATTTGTAATAAATATTATAATAGCTATTATTTTTCCATTTTTATAACAATTGCTACAATTTTTAATATATTTATCACCCATTTTTAGTTTTATTGCTTTTATTTTGGAAAAAACCAGTTTCGGTGTGGTTATTATCCGATTAAGTTTTTCCCAAACCGAACGCGATAAAACCGTTTGCAATTTCACCGATTCCAGCTCCAATTTTAACGTTTATATCCTAAATATTAATATTTCCAGCGCTGGTTTTAATTTGC
Source organism: Pyricularia pennisetigena (assembly GCF_004337985.1). Classification (NCBI taxonomy): domain Eukaryota; kingdom Fungi; phylum Ascomycota; class Sordariomycetes; order Magnaporthales; family Pyriculariaceae; genus Pyricularia; species Pyricularia pennisetigena. The sequence goes on from NC_043742.1 coordinate 2,825,333, forward strand.
ACCCCAATTGCTGCATCGGTATTATTATCTTTTTAAGATGGAACGCTAATATACAATTGCAAATTTGTGGTCGTTTGATTCAATTGGGTTAAAACAAGCCTATTATACGGCGCATTTTCGAAATGCGAAATACCTTTTTCGATTGGGTAAAAAATCGCATATTCCGGAAGTTAAATACCCTTTTTTCTACTATTCCGGCCATTATTAATATATAATAAATGTTATTCAAATATGTTACGCGCATACGTTTTTTTAAAATTATCCAGTTTTTAATTGTTAAACAATTCCTGGCGTATAAAATAATAATAATTATATTTTCCTGGTTTTTAACTGTTTCGTTTGGATAATAAAACCCCCCCAGCATTTTAAACTTCTTTATTTTAACAAAACGCGCCGTATAGGCGAACTTTATTTTCGCCTGGTTTTAATGTTTGTATTAAATATTTTTAAACAATTTGACAAACAGGATTTGGTCGAAAAAACGTTAGTTTTTATTTTAACGTTAAATCCAATTTATATTAATTACTAATATTAGGAGCAAAATAGTGGCCGTAATACGTTTTTTAATTATATTAATCGTACATATTTGCTTTATTTCGATTTTACCATTATAAATTAGGGGTTTGTGGATAAATTAATAAAATAAATTAAAAACAGCGATGGATTTTACGACCAAACCGCGACCGCGCGGGTTATCGGGGCCCCAGTAAAAAATTTTGGTTCCTGGGTTATTAAACGCCGGGAAACCAATAAACCGTTTAAAAAAGGTATTTTTGGTAATAATAACGCCGACTCTTTGGCGGTCGTTATTCCGTTTTTTTTATTTACCGATTTTGGCTTTAATTACGATAAATTTATATTCGACTCGTTAAAAAAACCCTGTATACCTATTTGGGAAAAGGATAAAGAGGAGGACGACTTAATCCCTGGATCGTTTACCGCGACCCCAGTTCGGAAAAAAGGCGTAACGTTAAAAAACCCATTTTTAAAAAAATATTTAACGTTGTTAAACGTTTTCGTTTTTTTTAATCGGTTTGGGTTTTTTTGTTTTGCTTTTCTTTTGGGGTTTAATGCTAAAAAAGTAGGGGTTTTATATATATAATATTATAATAATTATTACTATTGGGATCCGGTTAAATGGATTTATTATTCGTGGTTAATGGGGTATTATAATAACGGTTATTATTAAAAATTTTTTTGCTGGATTTATAATTGGCGGTGGATGGAAGATATGGTTTATTTGGCCAAAAAAATGGATAGGAAACGGGTTATTTATGCGGAGGATTTTGGAGGAAATTATACCTCGTTTTTTATTTTAAGCCAAATTTACGATTATTATTTGTTTATTTATATTTACTAGTTTTGCGGACGTTATTTTGCCTCCGTTATTCGCGGGTAAAATTACCGTTATTCGTCCATTAATTCCATTTTATAATGGAACGATTTCTGCTTTTAACCCCTTTAGTTTGCGTAATTTGCCTTTTATTATTTTAAATTTTATACGCCTTTTTCGTCGGATTTTTCGTATATTCCGTCCAGCAAATTTCCTTCGGTATTAATTATACCATTAATATTTAAACCGTTTATCCAGCTATATCCCTCCTTTGGATTTCCCCTGTTTTTTTAATATCCGCCTGAAATAATACGTTATTAGGGCGTACGATGTTTTAATTAAATACCTCCAATTTATCGTTTATTAGCTTTTTCAAACCCAGGTATAATAAACTAGGGCCGTCGAAGTCGAAATTGGGTAATATTTCGGCCTTTTCGTTTCCCCAGCTATTTTGGAGTAATAAATGCGTATAATGGATTATATCCTGGTTGGTTAATATTATATGGTATTTATTATTAATACGTATACGTGCGATATTTTCCAATGGTTTGCGCACCGTAATTGCGATTGGCCCTATCGTTGCACAATTTAGGAATGTTTTTCGCAAATCGTTCGTAAAATTGCGGTTATTTTTGATATTTATAACGAAACCCCTATTAATATATTTAATTGCTAGGTTTACCGGTTTAAATCCATTCCCGGCCGGGGTACATTTTACGAACGCTAATTTTAAAATCCCGGTGCGCAGCGGTTAATTTGTGATTTTTGGTCGTAATAACCAGGTTAAATATAGCATTTTAGGGCTATAGTTTTTTATTTTGCAACCGTAAAAATATAGGACCAATTGCGGTATTATAATTTCCAATACGCCGTAATTTCCTTAGTGGAACGCGTTTATTATTATTTATAAAAAGTTAATTATTTGCAAATAACGGCGTTGCGTGCGGAAGGCGATATTAATTTTGGGTTTTATATCCCATAATCCAATACCCATAAAACCGTTAATATAGCCAGCGAATATATTACTATAAACATGGCTTACCGCGGAAATATATATATTATATAATATATCGGTAAAAGTTTTTTTTAAAACGTTTTTAAAAATTTAATTTTTGTTTAATAATCCGTTTTGGATTAAAATAGCAATTATAATGTATAAAATGCGGGACCGGAATACATTTTATAAAAACCGTAAAACGTGGTAAAACTCCTTTTTATTTTTTTGAAATTGGTTGTATTTCTTCAACCCTATTATATTTATAAATATAATAAGGGCGTAATATTACCACAATTGGTTAATAGCATTAAATTCGATATGAAAAAACGTTGGTACGGGTAATATTTATTATTTTCTGTTAAAAGGGTGGGATAATTCGATATAAATTCCTTAAATAATACGGATATATAACGTTGTTTTTTAATCCCCACAAACGAGGAGCAGGACGGAAAAATAGTCGAAATGGTCGGGTAATAGGTTTAAAAAACGTTTAAAAAAGATTTCGTGGATTTGGATAATTCCTGCGTATTCTTTTGCGTTTTCGGTAATGGCGGGGGTTTGGATAAAATAGGAGGCTAATGTGATTCGTGCGAAAATAGGCTATTATGGGATTATTCCAGGCGTATATAGGCGGTTGGGGAATAAAAAACCACAAATTTGGTGCTTTCGTAATAGGTGTCCGGATATTGTAAAAAGGCGGGCGTTTGCAACCATTTTTGGGGGAAAGGTACGGTGGCGTACCATTGGGATTACGTATATTGTTTAAATCCTGGTATTAATATAAGAAAATACGATATTAAATTTTGCATTCGGTTACGTTTTCTATATTTGAAATCCTATATTTTATCCAAAAAATTGAAATTGTTATATACGAAAAATAATATTAGGTTACGAACGATCCTTTTTAAATTTGTTTATATATTAATATATATATATATATATATAAATGTAAGAAATTATTATTGCTATTTGCTGTAAAAGCTAAATATAAATATGGATATTGTTAACAACGTATTCGGGTAACGGCGACAAATTGTTGGGTTTACCGTTTAATAATTTTATAAAATAAATATATTCTAAACCCGGATAATGTATTTACAATACGTCGTGGAATTCCATTATTTATAAAGTATAATGCGAATGCGCGTAACAAATATTTTTTTTGAGGGGGAATATCCAAGGGTTAAAATCGCCAATATTAATATAACGCGTTAACTTTTTAACGTTGGGGGGTTTATGGTTTTTAAAAAGGTATTTAATTCCAGGTATACCACGTTCGAAATTTGTAACGATGGATAAAACGGGCTGTGGCCCCGGGAATATAATAATAGTAAAAATATAAACTTATATAATATTAGCGTTTTGGACGGGACTTTTTAGGTAAACGTATCGAATATTTGTTTAAATTGATTTATATCGTTTACGTTTTTGGCGGAACAATTTTTTATTCCCGAAAATTGGAAATCTATAAACTCGAACCGGTTAAAAAAACGTAAATATTATATTAATTGTTGCAATTCCCTGCGTAAAAAGTCGGTTTTAATAGGCGTAGGAAATTTATTATTAAAACGGTATTTAACCCTATTAACCCGTAATCATTTTCGGATTTAAGGGTTTTATAATGCTTTTTTAAAAAAAAAATATTCGCGATAAGGCAGGTCGGGTAATTTCGTAAAAATTTGCCGTTATTACCTAAACGTGGATAAATTGCGTAAAATTGGTGCGTCGGTAACGTTTACGCCAAAATTTGGTAATATCGCGAATAAATTTGGTTTCGGTGTTTATTTCCGTTTCGGATTCGGATTTTTTCGGTAATTGTTTTTAATCGATTAAAAAGGGTTTAAATTCCCATTTATTTTCGAACATAAAATGAAACAATAATAATTAAAATAACGATAAAAACGAAAATAATTGCGATATCGATGGAGGTAATAGGGTTAGGTCGGACGTAAAATATTAGGTTGCAGGTTGCGCGGATAGGAATATTTTTTCGGGTATATTTATTAATATTATTGGAAATTTGTTTTCCATTGTTAAATTCGGGTTTTATTTGTTTTAATAATATATTGAATAAAGGTTAATATACGTAAATATATGGTATAGTAATAAAATCTTTTTATTTTTTTGTGTGTCGGGGGGAATGGTGGTTGGCGATATCGCAGTATTGGGTGTTTTGTTGGTAGTACCGCTATAAACGGCGAAATGCGACAAAATGTTTTCAAATTAGAACGAACGCGATTTTTTCGGCCAATGTAATTGGTCGAAAAGCCATGTGGCTAAAAGGTACATGGAGCGCTCGGTCCCCACTGCGAAACAGGGGGGTTTAGTTTGAGCACTGAGACTACAAAGTGCGTGCAATTATTGTGGGAGATAGATAACGTCGGGTACCCCCTGATGGCCACCCCCCCTGTTGGCCACCCAAAAATAACAACACTTTTATTTTTATCCTCCAACTTCTATTATAAATATTTCGACGAATTTTTCATTTTCAGACTTACTTTTTTCTAATTTTGATTTTCTAATTTCAAATAAGGCAATATACCGAGAAACGGCTTATTTCCAACATTAAAAACGTCAATAATGGCGGATCAATTGCAAAAACCTCGCGAAAATGGGGTATACTTAAAAATACACTTCGTCACCGTTTTAAAGGTTCTCAACCTTATAAATAAGCACAAAATATTTTCAAAAGCTTTATATTAGAAAGGAAAAACAATTAAGTAATTGAATATTTACCCAAACAATTTTAGGCTTTCCACCAACGTTTTGAAAGCTACGTTTTTTTGCAAAACGGATTTTTTAGGCCGCCGGTAAAACCCAAAACCTTGGAAAACGTTGGATAACCCGCTTTTTTGGCTCGTTATCCAATCCTAAAAACGCAAAAGCCCCGTCGAATAGAAAAGGCCCGGGTTAATGGGGTTATTACGGAAATAATTAAATTATGGTGGTATTATATTATTAACGCCGTTACTAACGATATTCAACCCAAAAATCTGTTAAATATAGACGAAACCGGTATAATGGAGGGTAAAGGATTTAATGGCTTAATATTAGGTTTTGTTAATTATATGCGTTGTTAAGCATGTAATGGGTCCACTTTTATTTGTATATAAGCCACAATAGATAGTGCGGAAATGGGGCTGCTAAGGTTGTCAAATTTTGTGTTATATTTTGTGTGTTGCAGGAGTTGCGATTCAAAGTCAGCGAGTGGGGTTTCACCCTGTACCGGGTTCATCACCCACCCTGCACTTACGAGTCAGCTACCCTGTACCGGGTTGAAATTTTCACCAAATTAACAAGTTAGTGCGAACCCAGAAATGGTTTGTATGGAAATGAGGGTGTTTTTTTAACAACGCATATAAAATAATTTTTCGGAAAATCGTGTGCGGTACCGGAATCCTTTGCGGGGTACGGACCCCCATTTCGATGTCGGAGAGTATGTAAGGGAGACAAAGCAAAATCTCCCCCACCGATGAATTAAATTTATTAATCCCAAAATTAGTGAATTTAATGTATATAAACCCTGTAATTACAGGTTTTTACAACGCAATTAGCACCACGCCGCACCTAGGTTAATGCCTAACCCCCTCTTAGGAACCCATATTGTTAGCAGGTTTTAATGGAATCCGGCCGTTATATCGAAAAAACCCGGAACGCGGGGTTAGACGATTATAATCGCGTATATATTGGTTACGGGTATTATTATACCTCCTTTCGTTATATTTAAAAAAAAAAAACGTACAACAATAATGGTTTCCAACGGATTTAAACCTTTTCGATAATTGGCAGTTTTATGCAACCGAAAACGGGTGAATAAATAGCGAAACGGTTATCGAATAGTTAAAAAGAAAATTTATTCCGTATATTTAACTTAATACCCCTAAAAAACGGTTGTTAGTTCTCGACAGTTATGGATTATATATAACGGACGAATCTTTGTTTTTTTTATTCGTAACATAATATTGAATTCGTATATTTACCCCTTTATTTGTTATACGTATTCCAATTAATGGATTTATTGGTTTTTAGGCCGTTAAAAAAGGCTTATCGACGTTAATTTGGATTTGTTAATCAATTTTGTTATTAAAAAATTATTGGAAAACGAAATTGCCTTTTTTATTAAAATATAATTAAGTTAAAACTATTTACAGCAAAAAATATTTAACTTGGGTGGCGTATAACGGGTTTATAACCGGTAAATTTGGTTAAACCATTTTTGAACCCTTTTTGATTAAGAAAATAGCAGCGCCACTGTTATAAAAAATAAGAATCACGGTTCATAAAAGGATAAAATACCGGAAAAACTAACCCAAAAAATTAATAACCCGTTTTTATTTATTTGGAAAACCCCCAAAACGACCCAAAATATTCGATTTTAATTGCAAAAACTTTCCCAATTTAATAAAACCAACGCTATTTCACTTTTTTACTTGCGAAAGTCCAAAAAAATATCGAAACCAAAAATATATTTTTGGTTAACGTGAAGCAAAAAAATAATTTATTGGAAGCATAATTGGAGGTAATATGGCCGGCGAAAGGAAAAAGGGTAGTTCCGGATCCAAACGAGGTTTTGGTTTATAAATAAAAAATTGTTGGATTGCAGGAAAATAATATAAAAAATCTGGAGCTTTTAGCTGATGAAAAAAAGGTTAATAAACCGGAACAGCCTGAAAACGATTATTTGTTTGTGCGTTAATAGTTTTGTATTTAAATTAGTTTATAAAAGTACGTATTTCGTTGTTAGATTTCTAGGTGTGGCCAACAGGGGAGGGGGGGGGTGGCTATCACGGGGTACCCGACGTTATATTATTACCCGTTTTATAATTTAGAACTCATAATTTACTATATACTCATAACATTTTAAATCGAATTCCAAAAAAATAAAAATCGGGTTTTGTCCAAAAGCCTAATATTTCGTCGGAAAACGCCCAGTAAAGACAAAACCAGTACTGTTAAATAGCCAATTTTCGGTTTAATAGACGTACTAATTTTGGCTTTTATTGAATTATCTGTCAAATAGTTATAAAAGATTAAACCACAACGTTGGAGTGACCACTTCCGGGTCATGTCCACTTGTGGGTCACCCACTGTAGTCTGAGCACCGAGACGACAATTAATGCCTGTGACAGTATATTCTTTGTTCTTTGTCCCTAACCCCGGCTCCCCCGCGTCATCGTTGTGCCTTAAAAGGCAGGTGATACTAAACAATAAGAGTTAGACTTTGTGACCAAATTTGGTCTTGTTGTTCCCGGATTAGGAAGGGCAACCTTAGCTGAGAAGATGTGGCAATTTCATCACTCCACCGTCTCTTTTGATGCCAAACAGTCCACATCACCCCTTACTGTGTGCCGATCAAGATTTTCAGCTTGAACCATCGGGTGAAGAGCCAATCCTGTTTTATCAGCCGTTATGTCAGCCCTGGCGCCCGATGTAGAAGAAACAGAGAGTTGAGCAGGCTAGCCAGAAGGCTGCACAGAACAAGCAAAAATAGATTGAACTTGCTCACCCATATTGTTCGCGGGAAAAATGTATCCAACGTCCAAATGAGACCTGTCGCATTTCCGTGCCAAAACCACGCAGGCAGCGACTGCCTCTGCACCATAGCCACAACGCCGCGGGCGTAGTCGTCGGGTGACATGGCATCGGGCGTGCGGTTTACATGGTCCCTGAACAGCTGCGCCAGCGGTGCGTATACGGAGTCCTCGGGGAGGGCGCGATTGTCGCAAGCATCGCTCTTGAGGATGTTGGTTGCAACCTCTCCTGAGATGATATTGACAACGTGTACGCTGTTGTAGTCTGTTTAGCTTTGTTTTGGACCCAATCTGCCAGCTAGGGGAGACCACGACAATGCGAAACAACATACCCAAAAGGCCTCATCTCCACTCGTAGCGTGTTCCCCCAGTGGTGCAGGGCTGCCTTGGTGGCATTGTACGATGCGCCAAACACATAAGGGCACACGCCTCCGATGGAGCCAATGTTGACGACTACGCCGCGCGGGGCGGCGATGAGCATGCGGTGTAGGTGGTGCACAAGCCGCATGGGCCCAAACACGTTGACGGCAAACATCTTTTCGACTTGCCTCAGGTCCGTGTCCGCCGCTGTCATGGTGTAGCCTGGGAGAGTTGCGTTTCAGGGGGTTTTGCGTAGAATCCATCCGCGGTCAGTGAGGCTCGTTTAGGCAGCAACAAAAAGGGTCAGGAGACGTGGATAGGGGGAGGAACCATCATAGTAGGACTGATGGCTATGCTGGGTTTGAGTCACTCACATATTCCCCTATCAACATGTGAATGGATTAAGGTAGCGTGAGCTCAAAGGACGTTGTAACTGGCCAGCAGGCCTTGTCTAGACTAATTCAGAACGACAAACTAACGCATTGTTAACCAGCACGTCAAGTGTATCCCCTACTATCTCCTCCAGGGAGTTCCTGAAAGGAACCATCTGCTCCTCCTTGGTGACGTCGAGATCTATAACATGGATTCTCGCATGCTCCAGATGGGCTCGAGACTCGTGGGGCAGCAGGGTGGCGACGACGACGAAGCCGTTCTGGACAAAGTTGTTGGCCAGCGCGTGGCCAATGCCTCCATCGCCGCAGCTGTTGAACGCTTGATTTTAGCTCACTGGTCATGCCTCAAACGCTCCAAAGAGACTTTTCTAGCCTTCTTACCCGGTGATGAGGGCGAATTTTTCTTTTCCGGGGCCCATTGTCTTGCACATTTGCTGATGTTTACTTTGGGTGCGGTGGGTGTCCTTTGCTGGGGTTCTTGCTTTTGTACCGATTTTTCTTTCTCTCTCTTTCTTTGCCGATGCTCTCGCCAGGTTACAGTCTTTCAACTATTTGGAGAAGCGAGCGCATAGGCTGTAGAGAGCGTCTCCAATCATGCAAACTGTCGACATAATGCAAAATCATCCGACATCGGAGTCAAGCGGTTGGATTCGTCTCCCGCAAAAATTCCCCTATTTACCCCCACTATGCTGACCACCATCTCTCTAATCCTTTTTTTATTGAATTTCGCTCGACTATCTTGATTCCGCTTTTGGTGTTTCCACGCAAAATGGCTGTGCACACAGTATTCAGTTTCCCGAGTCCCACGACCTTGACCGTTGTCCTGGCGGCGGGTGGGGGAAACCTTTTCTTGTTTTTTTTTTTTTTTATTTTTTTTTTTTTTTTTGGCCATGTTAGCGCCGCACCATAATCAGTTTTCGAGGCGGTCCGCGCCGCAGGAGCGCCTTAATCCCGCCGACGCAACCTGGTCACCCCAGGCCGTGGGTGTAACCATCACATCAAATGCACACGCCTCATTCACATCTTTTCCGACGCCCCTTATAATACCTGGATGGTGCTTGCTCACGTTTGTTTGGAACTCTCGTTTGGGCCTCCAATCACATGGCGTGTTAAGGTTAAGGGTATCTACTGCCGTTCCGTCTGACGCCAAGTCCATCCTGCAATTAATCTACTTCAGCGATCCTAGGTCGGTCGCCGTACGCCCATGTAGTGCACCTGACGCACGCAGCCTGGTAGCAGCAGACTGCAGATGTGGAAGGGCTCGAGAAAGATGGAACCCGTTTTGGAAACATCCCGTCGGCTTTATGATAGCCCCCGGACAGAACCATGCAAGATTGATCAGCTTCCCAATCAAATTCCCAATAGCCTGACCAGGCTAGAATGGGCACACCGCAGCCTCGGGGCGCAAGCCCCAATTTGTGCCGTGATATGGCCGCTAACTCCGCCCATTGCCGAGAGTATCTAGACGGTTCTGAAACTACCCCGTCCTCTGCCTGTTGATTGTTGCGATCCGGTTGGACGGTGAACGAACTGGCAAACTTAGGATATGCATGCGGTACTGCATGTCGACGTCAAAATAGTTATCTCGAGAACTTGCGATTGACCATTGATAGGCCGATAGGAAAGAAGCCGCATCTAAATTGTCTTCACCGTTCTGCATGTGTCCATGGTTGGCATTCTTTTTTTTTTGATTTGCAATCGGCGGACGGTCACAATTGTTAGTGAGACAAATATGTGCGCAGGTTGATTGTCGACGCGAAATGCAGTAAACAGAAACTTTGGTTTGCCATAGCAATGGTCGTCATGTGGACTCTTGAGCAACATGTAATCGCCGTCTACAGCACGGTTCGGATTGACTTGTTCTCGGACTTGCGGCTCACTCTGTATTGTTCAACTTTTGCCGAGCTGTAAACAAGAACTTCGCCAAAAAGAAAACTCGAAGGACGATGCTGAAATGCGAGCTATCTCATATTATTGCTTCCCGCTCTGGTCAGACTAGCAGGCAGCTTGACATTCGAAACCACCATCCGCAAACTTCGGCCTTTGACTATCTGCCGGCTCAAGCATCACCGCGTTCGACAGCCCCCGCTGGTGGATATAATCACTGCATGGAGCCGCATACACGCTGCTGTGCATCCTGTCAGGAACTTTTGGCCAGTTTCTTTTGCGGGCCATCGCTGCACAAGACCCCGTATTTGAACTGTCTCAAACTTTGTGTTTCTGGCCAAGATTTGAGGAACTGCAAACATACATGCGTGAGTCGCCTCGATGGAGTCGACATTGGCATTGAGAAAGCTAGAAACAGTTGCAAGATGGAGTTTGTGCTCAGTGTTCACTAACGATTTGACGCAGGCTTGGGAGCAAGGATCTGACAGGTTTGAGTTGGCAACATGAGGTAGGTCTCTCCAAACCCAGCAAACGATAGCTAGTCTCTTACGACCAACAATCATCAGAAGCAATCAAGAGCACATTGCTTGCCGATGTACTCGGCCCAAAGATATTTATGGCCTGATCAGCGACAACTTCATCGCCTTGGAAGTTACACTGACCAACAAACCCGACTCGCGGTCATGTGTGATTCAAATCTGGCCTTAGTTTGGCGTATGAATTGGCGCGGGTTACAAACCTGTCGTCGTGGTGATTGTCGCGGTGCTCACATTTGCCCTACTGATCAAGCCCTTTGATTGAAAGCTCTCCTTAGGACAGCAACACGCCCAACAGCAGGCCTTGAGACAGAGACCGAGGTTGTGGCCGTCAGCGAAGCAAAAACATGTAATGTACCGGTTACTGCACTGTAGTGCAGTCGAACTTGTTCCTGTATATGCTGACTCTGAAGCTTCTGAGCCGTTGAGAACTACTCACTCGCCCACACCGGTGGAGAGAAAGGAAGAACAGCATTTAGCCGCCCTTGACGCGTTAGAAGCCATGACGAACTTTGACGGGAGCGCGCGGCACACCTACCCGGAAGATCCGCCAATACACTGCTTAGGGTGTTCCTCGCACCTCAGCTGTGGGCTATGAATGACCAGGCCCACGCAGGGGTCAAGGGCCGCGTACCCGGACTCGCCGTCGCATACTTGGAAGGACTCTTCACTTTTGGGCTTCATTGCTGTGACGCAGAGACCAGGCAGGAGACGACTCAAAGGTGACCGGTCGGGCTAGCAGGGACAGGGGACAACCGGGAAACGCACGTCGGGAACTCCCCTCGGGCGCGCGTCGACCACGTCGGCAGGGACGACACGGTAGAGCACACATACGGACACGATTGCTTGCAGCTGCGGCTACAGCTAGTATTCCAGGCAAAGGTTTTTCGTGCCTTATCCGCTTCGCCAAACAGGACAAGTAGAGCGGCGCAGGGCCAAAGATGAGGCGGCTGAAGGATCCAGCCAGGCACGAAGCTCCTGCCGCCACTCGTTTGTTCCACACGAGTCCTTAATGTCTGATCCTTTAGGCTCATCTCACGTAGGGCTGAGCCGCTAGGTGAGCCGGAGAAAAACAAAACAGCAAATCAGAGGTGAGATTCCAAGTAACTATTAACCGCTGAGCCCTTTGGAGCTAGCTGTTCCACCTCCCTTCCCGACCCTCCCTCACCTTGCTGCCCCTTTGTCAGGAACCCAATCCTACCTTTTGCTTGTACCCTTTTTTTGGTCTGCATGTGACTTGTTTCAACCGAATAGCCGCGGATTTGCTCCATGTAGACATCATGGAAACATCCATCTGTTGGCTCTTTCCGGTCATCACGAGATGGAAACCCCAGACTCAGGTTCCTTCTTACTTCACAAGGCCACGTACCTCCGTATTTCCTGCCATCGTTGGTACATGCTCTCTCCATCCAACTGACTCACAGCCTCATGACGGATCACTAGTTTGATTGAGCCGCACAGCCATGCCGCCTTTTTTTCGCCGAGATTGTCAGCCTTTTCCTGCCAGGATATCCGAATCTCAGCTGCTCAATCTCGAGGGAGGGAGGCCGAGATTAGAAGCTGTCATAGGCTCCCGGTGAGGAACATGTCAGAGCTGATACGGAAGAACCTGGCCCAGCTGGCATCAGCAGACCGTGAGGTCGGTGACGGACCAAGATGCGAGGCGGAATGGCATTGGAACTTGTGTTGGCTGCCTAGAGCTATGAGGACTTTTGGTCCCTTGCTGTGTATAAAAAGGCTGCGAGCTGGCGACAACTATGGAGAGCTTTTTTTTTTGGGGGAGTTTTCAGATCATCAGCCTAACAAGCCAACACCCTGAGAAATATTCGAGCGCGCTGTTTGACACTTGAAGAAACATGGTCATTACGCTTTCCTCCGTCATTCTTCTCGGCAGCCTTGGGCTCGGCAGCGGCGCTCTGGGATCGGTTACTTACCGCCGGGAGGAGTCAAACTGGTCCAACGACAGCCTGACAAATGTATTCGTGCAGCAAGCCAGAGGACTTTTTGTCCCTCGCACAGTGATATCATTTCAAGGCCAGGAGTGGTTTGACAACGTCACGGAGAGGTGGGATATTTACGCTCCCCCTACATTTAGGGTCTCGGTTTCTCCATCTACCGAAAAAGACGTCGAATCGGGTGTAAGTCTGCCTTATTGACGCTCTGATGTTATCTACCGCGGGTTGGAATAAACTGACTTGTTAAAATCGATTTTTTTTTTTTTTTCATAGGTGAAACTGGCTGCCAAGTTCAAAATCCCCTTCCTTGCCACCGGAGGTCGTCATGGCTACGGAACCACGCTGGGCAAGCTGAAGAACGGCGTTGCCATCGATCTCAGCCTGCTCAACAAATTCAAAATCGACTCCAAAGCCGCTACTCTGACAGTGGGTCCCGGTGTGCGGTTCCGCGACATCTTTACTCCCTTGTACGAGGCCGGCTTCCAAGTCCGTAAGTCAAGCCTCCGCTGCCGCAAAAAGAAACTCAAAAAATGGATTTGATTCGACTAACATTCATAATATAGCCACTGGCACCTGCTCCTGCGTCGGTATGATCGGAGCCACGCTGGGAGGCGGCATCGGTCGCCTCAACGGCCTCGACGGCCTGATGATTGACGCCCTCGAGTCGGCAAAAGTGGTAACGGCGGACGGCCGCACTCTGACCGTGTCAGACAAAGAAAACAAGGATTTGTTCTGGGGTCTGCGTGGGGCGGGGCAGAACTTTGGCGTGGTCGTCTCGGCCACGTACAGGCTCAAGCCTCTGTACGCCGGCGGCGTGTGGACCAACGTCGACCTGATCTTTTCGGCCGAAAAGAACGCCAGCTACTTTGACGTGGTGACCAGCATGGAAGTACCGCCGCAGCTCACCATCGCGAGCCTCGTCAGCTACAACGATAGTCGCAACGAGCCGCAGCTCATCGCGACCCTGACCTGGCTCGGACCCCGTGACGAGGCCCTGGCCGCCATAAAGCCCATCCTCGACATCGGCCCGCGCCATGCCGAGGTCACCGAGGCGACGTACGCGACGCTCCCGCGCGTCGCCACTTTCGGCACGACCGACGCCGTCTGCACCCCGAACCAGATCTACGACATCTACGGCGTGGGGCTGCGCAACCTCGACTCGTCCGCCTGGCGCTCCACCTTTGCCAAGATGGCGCGTTTCTACGCCGCCGAACCCGCCGCCCGCGCCTCTGCCATCCTCTACGAGACCTGGCCCACGCAGGCCACGGTCGCCGTCCCGGACGACGCGACCGCCTACCCCTGGCGCGACGCCTCCACCTACGTCCTGATCCAGATGCGATGGGACCGGCCCGGAAACCCGGTCGAAAAGGTCGCGGACCGTCTGGGCGCCGAGCTGAGGAAGGACCTGTCGGAAACCGGTGGTTACGAGGGCGCCGGCCCGGCTGTTTACGTCAACTATGCCCACGGCGACGAGAGGCTTGAGGACATCTACGGCGCCCGCAAGCTGCCTCGCCTTGCGAAGCTCAAAAACCAGTACGACCCCGGCAACGTGTTTCGTTTCCACCACGCCCTGCCGACAAAGTACCCGTGATCTGGGGGAGCAAGTGATGGTGTATTGACAATTGTGGAAAGGTGTGATTTTTGTCTTTGTTATTTCTTTTGTTAATGTCTTGTGGACTATAGATTGTTTTTTTTTTCCTGTCTGTCAGTATCTACCTCACCACTTCTTTGCTAGTTGTAACTTGTCCCTATTTCTTCTCTATAATCATGGTTTGGATTCAACCCTGCATTTATTTATTTGGAGAGACTCAGCACTAGGGTCTGAGACCTCTTATGCCGCGTGCGGTTTTGCATTTTGCAGTACATCGAGATTAACCAGCAACTTTAATAAAAACGAGTAAAGTTCAAATTGGCACTTGCGCGTGGGTTCAATTAGTGTGAATCACATCAATCACTTGCCGGCAGCCGGCTCCAGTTTTCTTTACTGTCAATGACATCAAGTAGGTACTACAAACTGAACTTCTAAGTCGGTGTCAACTACAAAAGACTTGTTTGCAATTACCACATCAGCCAACGCGCAGACCGACATGTAGTCGGCCGTCTCAATCTACCACATGACGTCTCTCAAGCACCCAAAACACAAACAAGCTTTTCACCCGACACCCGCCCCTCGCTCAGCAACCGCAACCCACCACGCACATCGACCAGCGATCTGCCCAGCACCCTGGTCCTGGCCAGGGGCTTCACGGCGCCCTGCTCCAGCAGCCGCGGGACCACCTCGCGCATCCACCGCGCGGCGAACTCGCGGTGGTCCGGCAGGGCCTCGCACCTGTAGGGCCCCGTCCAGTCGACGGGCTTGCCGAAGCCCGACATGGCAAAGACCCAGGACGGCCTGACGGCGCGGCGCGTGTGGCCCGAGGCCGGGAAGCTGTCGAGCGCCACGTAGCGCGAGTCGCCCACCACCGCTAGCCCGGCGCCGTCGTCCCGGCCTCGTCCTGATAGCGACGGCGCCGGCCGGAGCGCGCCGTAGCACACCCGCATCGAGTCCGGGCTGGTGATGCAGTCGATGGCCAGCTGCAGCCGGTCTCGTGTGTGCGTGCGGATCTCGGCCGCGCAGTCTTCGGGCCCCGCGCGGTAGTCAAATACCGCCGTCGCACCGGCCGATTTGACGAGTTGGAAGTTGCTGGGGGAGCACACGGCGATCGGGTCAAACCCGGCACTTTTGTGGAACGAGAAATAAATGTCAGCTCAAAGAAGGTTTTCAATCGCATGGACGAGTTGGTGACTTGCTGCTTCAACAACTGGATCATGATCAGCCCCGAGGCCGTGCTGCCCCCGTACACCAGCGCCGTGCGGCGGTCTTGGTGGTCTAGAATGTCCTTCTTCTTCTTCTCCTCCTCCTCCTCCTCCTCCGCCAGGTCGCTATCATGCATCGCCCTCTCCGTCGCGTCCAGACCCAGCTCGTGGAAAAGCACCATGCCGCCCGTGATCAAGCCAACCGGCAGCGTGGCCGTCTCATCGAGCGCCATGCCGTCAGGCACCGGCACCAGGAGATGCGCCTCTGCCAGCACGTAGTCTGCAAACCCGCCCGTGAGGCCGCCGTCCTTGTTGTAGCCAAAGGCGAGGCTGCAGACGCGAGAGCCGATCGTGATCTGACGACCGTGCTCCTCTTTCGGAGGGTCATCCTGGCCGTTTGTAGCTGGGAACGAACCAGCAGGGGGACCGACGGCGACCACGACACCCGCAAAGTCCAGCCCTGCTACGGAGCCCAGGGGGACGCCGGCATTCACCATCTTGGCGTCGGATGGGTTCAAGGCGACGCATGCCACGCGCACCAGGACCTGGCCTGGGCCGGGTTCGGGCATCGGCTGCGTCACCAGGTCTAACTGGCCCGGTCCCGAGACGACTAGCGCCGAGCGCGTGGGCGGTATTGCGGCCATCTCTGCTGACGTTGGCTTTGTTTCTTCGTTGACCTGTTTGCTCTGGGATTTTTATTTTCTCGTTGTGGCTTGTTTGTGTAGCGCTTGTCGTATAAGACAATAAGGATCTGTTTTATCGATAATTGTTTGGGAATGGGGAAAAGAAGTCAATGAGATGGCAATTTGCTTGGGTGGATGATCAAGGTGGCTAGTATTGTATGCTTAATGATGGATTTATTTTAAGCATCGGACGGCAACAAGCTCAATTCCCTCTAATGTTGTTCTGGAGGAGAATAAAGCCTCAGGCAAGGTTAAATTCAGGGGGCGAACTGATCACTAAACCTGTAAACGGACAGGTTGGGAAGGTTGGGTGGTGTAACGGCTAAGGCGAGGTGGAGGACGCCTTGTCTGAATGAGTGCATCGTATCAGCTGGTTTTGTTTTACTTTGGGTCTACTTACATTTTCATGTGACTTTGTTTCGACGTAAATCGGTTCGTCATATTTGCACTGCATTTTTGTCACCTTTTTCTCGTGGGTTCTGACGCACTAAACCTATTGTGGCTAAAGAGAAAAAACAAGATAAAACAGTCGCTTCTATTTCTCATGTGCCAGTATAAATATCGATGTTTATTGTCCATTTAAACTTTAAGTTCATGACGCGTGCTGGGGATGTGGGAACCAGGTAGGGGAAGGGAATGTGTCCCGTACCGCCATGAAACGCGCACTGAATTTTGATTACGGCGTTGTCGCCCGAATCAAGCTTGAGACTTGAAATAAATGTCAATCAACTACGAGTTGAGAAACACCAAATGTATCCATATACTGACTCGATTCGCCTAGATTCATGATAATAATCAGTGACGGGCCGAATATCACTCTATTGTTACTTGCAAACATGGTGTAACGAGGATGCGCCAACTACTAAGGGATAGGATATATGCTGGTATTTCGAACATAGACCCAGCAGAGTGTTGCTCGAGCATACCAAGGTCTGTGTGTATCAAACACAGAGGTCAACACGATCATCAGAGAGCCCCACCGTATTTCAACGTGACTACGTGGCCGGTTGCGTCCAGGATTGAAATGTCACAGAATTATGAATAGAACTATGATATCCTTGCAAAATGGACAGAGTTGAACAGAATTATGTTGCGAAAAGAAAACACCCTTTTTTTTTCCTGGTTCTCAGTGGCCCATTAGTATTCCATAAGAATGGCGTGGAAGCGCCTGTCTAGTGTGCTTACTGCATTGTCCAGCTCCAAAGACTATGTGGATGACTTGGAGACTTTGTTAGTGTTCATTTTCCCACCAAAGATATAACTTTGCGATTGATCCAAAATCGAGGCTAGACCAGTTCATGCCTTAGCCATCATCTCAACTTTTGCCATGGTAGCAGTTGCAACTCAGTGCGCGCCATGCAATATGAGTCGTGACCATACACCACTCTCTGGTGATTTGTTCATTCAAAGGCCCGAGTCAGATACCAGGGAATTTAACTTATATATACTGCAAATATTGAAACTTGATCAGGCCGTCACGTCGGAGCCGATGATTGATTTCCAAGTGACTGTACTAAAAATACCTGTTTGAATCACTCAACACTTCAAAGCCAACACCTGCCCTGTTGAACAGTCTCTGTTGGAAGTAGCACCCTATTGCAAGCCACCACAAGCCCCTCAACTCGGGCTCCAAATCATTCAGCCCCTCACGACGAACGTAGCACCATCACCAATCTAGCCGCTGCAACCATGATTGAGCCGATTGCCGTCATCGGCTTGGCAAACCGCTTCCCCGGCGGCGCCGACACACCGGCCCGGCTGTGGAGCATCCTCAAGGATGCAGGCTCCGACGAGGCGGCCGACCTCTCGCGCGAGCCCCCGGCAGGTCGGATGAACCTGCGTAAGTTCTACCACCCGGACGGAGACAGGCACGGGCGCACGCCCGTCGGCAAGGCGTACTTTCTCTCGGAAGACCAGGACCCGGCGCTTTTCGACGCGTCCTTCTTCGGCATCAGCCCGCTGGAGGCGGAAGCCATGGACCCTCAGCAGCGCATCCTGCTCGAGACGGTGTACGAGGCGAGCGAGAGTGCCGGGCTGCCGCTGGACAGGATCAAGGGGACCAAGTGCGCCGTGTACGTGGGCGCCATGACGTCCGACTATGCTGAGCTCCCGGCCCGCGACGTCGAGGACGTGTCGAGCTATATGGCCTCGGGCACCTCGCGCGCCGTCTTGGCGAACCGCATATCCCACTTCTTCGACCTGCGCGGCCCGTCCGTCTGCCTGGATACCGCCTGCTCCTCATCCCTGGTCGCGCTGCACCTCGCGTGCCAGGACCTCCGGACGGGCGGGGCCGACACCGCCGTCGTGGCCGGGTCCTGCGTCATCTCCAGCCCCGACATGTTTATCAGCGAGTCGAAACTACACATGCTGTCGCCCACCGGCCACTGCCGGATGTGGGATTCGAGCGCGGATGGGTATGCGAGGGGCGAAGGCGCCGCCGCGCTCTTCCTGAAGCCGCTCGGCAGGGCCCTGGCGGACGGCGATCCTGTGCACGGCGTCATCAGGGCCTCGGGTGTCAGCTCGGATGGGCGCACGCCGGGGATTACCATGCCTTGTTTTCGGTCTCAGGCGCAGCTCATAAGAGACGTGTACGTGTCGGCTGGTCTCGACCCGCTCAAACCCGAGGACCGATGCCAGTATTTCGAAGCGTAAGTTGCATAACCAGCGAGTTTGATCCAAGTTTCATCTTTTCTGTTTCTTTCTGCAGCCTCCTATGGATGATTGTGCCGCTCGCCCTGTGCTGCTAACGTCAAGGCCTCCGATACAGTCACGGTACGGGTACGCAAGCTGGCGACCCAGTCGAGGCCCGCGGTGTCTTTGACGCTTTCTTCTCGGCCGGCAGTGGCGGGGTCAGAGCCGACGACCAAGAAAACGGCGGCGGGCGGCAGCTGCTCGTCGGCTCTGTCAAAACCGTGCTGGGCCACTTGGAAGGGTGCGCAGGCCTGGCGGGCATCATCAAGGTGCTGTTGGCCATGAAGCACGGCGTGGTGCCTCCCAACAAGCACTTTGTGAAGCTCAACCCGAAAATAATCCAATTCAGCCACCGACTGCGCGTGCCGACCAAGGCCTTGGCTTGGCCCGACTCTGGAGGTCCGGACGGAACGAGGCGCGCAAGCGTCAACAGCTTCGGGTTTGGCGGGACCAACGCGCACGTTATCGTCGAGGGGTTTGACGCCGGCACCGCGGACAATGCGACTCTGCAGCAAGAAAAACATCGCCCGCCACCGTTGCCGTCGCCGACGCAGCTCTTGCTTAGCGCCCACAGCGAAAAGTCGCTGCGGACCTACGCGCAGCGGTTGGCCACCTACCTCGACCAGAACGAAGACGTGAACCTGACAGATCTGGCCTGGACCCTCATGGCCCGCAAGACTCACTTCCCCGTGCGGCTGGCAATCTGTGGCACATCCAAGGACGAGCTGCAAGCGGCCTTGCGGAAAGCAGCGGTCGACAAGTCGGTGGAATGCACCACCGTCCCTGCGCAGCCTCTCGTCTCGCCGTCGGAGGGCCTCGGGCTGCTTGGAGTTTTCACCGGTCAGGGGGCGCAGTGGCCAGCCATGGGGCGAGAGCTTATCTTGCACGATCCCGTATTTCGCAGGTCCATCGAGGCATGTGAAGTTGCGCTGGCCACCGTCCCCGACCCACCGGCTTGGTCCCTCAAGGCGGAGCTCCTCAAAACGGGTCAAGAGGGCAGCCGCATGTCGGAAGCGATGCTCGCGCAGCCCGCCACCACAGCTGTCGAGATCGGCCTCGTCGACGTGCTGGCGTCCAAAGGCATCCGCTTCACCGCCGTGGTGGGCCATTCGTCGGGTGAAATGGCGGCCTTGTACGCGGCGGGGTTCCTGTCGCTGGAGGACGCCGTGCGCATCGCCTACTACCGGGGCTTGCACGCTTCCCAGTTAGCCAGAGACAACGGCGCCATGATAGCCGTGGGCCTGTCGTGGGATGCGGCGGCGCGCTTTTGCCAAGACGAAAGGTTCAGGGGCAGGCTGTGGCGGGCCGCCAAGAATTCGCCATCCAGCGTGACCTTGTCGGGAGATGCCGACGCGGTGGCCGAAGCAGAAGCGGTCCTGAAGGCGCAGAACACGACAGCTCGGACGCTCAAGACCGACAAGGCCTACCACTCGCCCCACATGGAAGCTTGCGCCGAGGCATATCTAGCTTCCCTCAGGGCTTGCGGGATCAAGCCGAGGTTGCCCGCGCGCAGGGACTGCGTCTGGGTCTCAAGCGTCGACGGCCTCGCGAACAGATACTGGGCGAGTCGGAAGGGCGACGACAGCACGGCAGCGCTGCTCACCAGCTCACTTGCCGGCCCATACTGGATCGAGAACCTCGTGAAGCCCGTGCTGTTCGAGGACGCCATCGTCACCGCCCTGACCAACGGTGGCCCCTTTGACGCCGCCATCGAGGTGGGCCCGCATCCGGCGCTCAAGGGCCCCGTCGGCCAGTCCATTCAGCCGCACCTGCGGCGGACCAAAGCTTTGCCTTACTGCGGGGCTCTGAACCGGGGAGAAAATGGCCTCGTCAGCATCTCCAAGACGCTGGGATTTCTGTGGTGTCGGTTCGGCAGCAGCGCAGCCGTCGACTTTGCCAAGCGGGAACCAGACGAGGAGGGCGGCGGCAGGTGCCGGACACTGTCCGACGTGCCCCCGTACGCTTGGGACCACGACGGGAAGTTGCTTTGGCGCGAGTCGCGCATTTCCCGGAATCACCGACTCCGCCAAGCACCAGGGCCGTTGCGTCCCGACCCCTCGTCGTTCTGCGAGACGCTGATCGGCCAGCGGTGTCCGGACGACTCGGACTGGGAGCCGCGGTGGCGCAACTTCTTCAGCCTCAAGGACATGCCGTGGCTGCGAGGACACTCGTTTCAGGGCGCCGCGCTGTTTCCGGCCATGGGTTACACTGTCATGCTGCTCGAGGTGTCGCGGCACCTGGCGGCCTCCTGCGGCGAAAACGGTCACAAACTCGTGTCGGTGGAGGCTCTTGGGCTGAGTTTGGAGCGGACTTTGTGCGTGCCAGAGGGAGGGAAGACGGTCGAGGTTGTCACGTCTGCCAAGCTTTCTCAGAGGAGGCACGTCGAGGGGCAGTCGTCCATCATCGAGGCTGACGTCAGCTTCTACATCTGTGTAGAGCCCGCCACTGGCGCTTTGGACAGAACGGCCTTCTGCTCTGTTCTGCTGAGCCTAGGGGACGAGACATCTGCGTCTCCGGGTGCAGCACCCGTCATCCCTGCTCGCATCGCACCCGAAAAAGCAACCAAGCAGGTCGACGTCGAAGCTTTTTACAGCAGCCTGAGGGGCTTGGGCCTCGAGTACGACGGCGTTTTCCGCCGTCTCGACTCCCTGAGACGTTGCCACAGAGTCGCCACGGGCGAGGCGTCGTGGGATGCGGCCGAGCTTCTCGACGGATGGGGCGACCAGCTGCATCCGGGACTGCTGGATACCGGCATTCAACCACTGCTGGGGGCAATGGCGGACCCGAGGACAGAGAAGCTGTGGACTGCATTTCTGCCGCAGAGGATCGAAAGGATCGTGCTGGATCCAGCCCGGTGCGCCGTCATCTGGGATCGGGCTTCGTCCAGAATCGAGCTCGTCACGGACGCGAACATAACCATGGAAGACCACACCAAGCTGGAAGGCGACGTGACAATGTACATCTCGGGACGGGGACCTAGTGAGTTCTACCCTCTGGTTCAGATCGAGGGCATGCGGTTGGCCGCACTCAACAGGGCCGACCCGTCCAACGATCGTCTCCTCTTCAGCTCGACAGTCTGGAAGCCCGATGTCTTGTTCGGCGGAGGCCAGTTCCCCATCGACTTCAATCCACGCCAGGACTCCATGATCGAAGCGGCAGAGCGCGTCTCCCTGTTCGTTTGCAAAACCGTCGTGTCCGAAGCCGAGAGGGTTGGCATCAGTAACCTCAAGCCGCACGAGCAGCTGTTTGTCGAGCAGTCACAGAACCTCCTGGCGTCGGCGCAAAGCGGTCAACTGTACCCGTGCGAGGCCTGGTGGCTCGCCCAGGACACCAGAGAAACCATCGAGGCCGTGCTCGAACAGCACAAACACCAGATCGATTTCCGGATTCTCAAGGCGGTAAACGACGAAATAGGCGCCGTGTTCCGCAACGAAAAGGGCATGTTGGAGGTCCTTTTCGCCGACGACATGTTGAGCGAGTTCTACCGCGAGGGCTTGGGACTGCGCAATACCCAGAGGCAGGTGTCCCAGTATATGAAAGCCATATCCCATCGATTCCCCAATGCCAACATCCTCGAGCTGGGAGCCGGCACTGGCGCGACCATGCTCGCGGTTTTGGATGCCGTGGGTCCCGACGTCCACGGGTCCTACACATTTACTGACGTATCCATGGGGTTTTTCCCGGCCGCGAAGAAGCGCGTGGAGGATGCAGGTCACGACCTTGACCGCATGGCGTTCCGGCTGCTGGACATCACATTACCGTTCGAGGACCAGGGTTTCTCTGCCGACGTAAAATACGACGTTGTAATCGCCGCGAACGTGATCCACGTCGCCCCCGACATCTCGGCCGCGCTGGCCCGCATACGGACCCTGCTCAAGCCCGGCGGCTTTCTTGTCGCCGTGGAGCCGACGGCACATTTGGCGCGCATCCAGGTCATCATGGGCGGGCTGGACGGGTGGTGGCAGGCCCAGGACCATGAGTGCCGCATGGGCAGGGGACCGCTGCTCAGCGAGGAGGCCTGGGACGCCAAGCTGCGCCAGGCGGGCTTTTCCGGGCTGGATGTGTTCAAGGGCGATCAGCCGGACGACAGGCTGCGTACTTGCACCTCGTTTGTGACGCAGGCTGTAGATGACAACATCATGGCGCTCCGTGACCCTCTGGGTCATGGCCTTGGTCTGGTCGACCAGGCGCAGTTAGTGGTCGTCGGGGGCGGGGCTGCATTGGCACACGACATGGAGAGCGAGCTTAAGCCGTTGGAGATGCGCCGCATACCAGTATTCATCGCTGATATCCAAAGCGTCAACCCTGAAACTCTGCCCCAGGGTGCCACAATTCTCCTGCTGTCTGAACTAGACCGACCTCACTTTAAGCTTCAGGACGGCGAGACAGCGCCCTTGACCACCGTCGACGAGTCCGTGCTGGCCGGGTTGCAGTGCCTTTTCTCGCGCGCCGCCAGCGTCCTCGCCGTGACACGGAATGCGCACTCAACCGACCCGTTCTCGTCCATGATTCACGGCCTGGCACGTGGCTTGCGTACCGAGGAACGGTCCCTGCGGATCCAGGCCGTGGACATCGAGGAGCACCAGGAGGCACAGTCCAGCAGGTTGGGCGGTGTCAGCCTCAGGATGCTTGTGGAACTCTTGCTTCGGCTGGTCTTGACGCCGACTGTGGTGAAAGACGACGAGATCTTCTGGACGGAGGAGACGGAGTTGCGGCTTCTGGGGGACAAGCTTTTTATCCCGCGCGTCCGGCAAGACCGCGAGCGCAACGAGCGAACAAACTCGGGCCGACGTGCAATTACCAGAATCGTGTCCAGGGCGACGCACATTGTCGAAGTGCGGCCATCTCCCTCGTCCAAATTGGCTGGTACAGTCAAGGGTTGTCCCGGCTCGGGTGACTGCGGGTTTGAGTTGTTTTCGAGGCCGAAAATCGAGTGGGGAAGTTCAGACCATGTCGCGATCGACGTTTGTCTTTCCACGCTGCTGCCTGTTGTCAGCTTCGGCTCCCCGCAAGCGCCCCTGTACCTCGCGTTTGGCGTGACCCAATCCAGGCCGGTTTTAGCGCTCCTCCCACTAAACGCGTCGGTCGTACGGGTCCCTGCCCACCACACGCTCCCAATCGATGAGGGCGGCAACAAAACCGCCAAAGAGCTTGTCAAAGTCCTTGCAGATCCTGAAGAAGGGAATTCATCAATTCATGCATATTCTATCCTCGCATCTATCGGCATCGCGCTGCTGGCAGCTGCCTGGCTACGCCTGGTTCCGCGCGGCCATGTCTTTTGGATGCACGGCGAATTCCCTGCCGCTGTCGTCCAAATATTTGAACGCCAGGCCGCTCTCAAGGGCGTTCGCATTTTCTACACTTCAACTTCATCGCTGAATCCTTCCCTTTGCTGTGGCGTAAAGCAGCTGCATCCAAACATACCGGCGAGGGTGATCCGCGATGCGCTGCCTGGGCGGGTCAGTGCTGTAGTCACGGCGGGCCACCCTGACAAAGGGCCTGGAAAACTACCACCCAGCTACCGCTCAGCCGTCAATGTCGACAAGGTCGTCTGCGGTCCAATTTTCAGCCCCCCTGGACTGTCCGAGTGGGAATACTATCAGGGCGTTACGACTCAACATCTCTCTGATGCCCTCGCTTTAGCATCCGCCGTACAACACGGTGCCAGTGGGACGGCCGACGATGCCATGTCCGCTGTTACCAGAAGGCACACTCTCGATGATGTTGAGCAATTGGTTGTTGGCCGGTCGATCTTGATTCCAGTGCTGGACTGGCAAGTGAATAGAGCGCCAAGGTAAGCTGCTTTTTGTTTTCCTGCTTCCTTGTATACTCCTGCGTTTGCGTTTGCCTGTCCTATTGGCCGACCCCTCCCCTATCCAAGGACATTCTTTCTTTTCTACAACTACAGTAGGGCCAGAATAAACTATGACGAGTTCGCTGACTTGATCCCGCCTTACCCGACCAAACAGGGAGCAATCACAGGAGTATGCCACACTCGCCTGCCGTGTCCAGCCCTTGGTTGAGAGCGACCTGTTCCGTCCCGACCGAACCTACCTCCTGGTCGGACTCACAGGGGAGGTCGGCCTCACTCTAGCCAGCTGGATGATACGTCAGGGCGGCGCGAAATACCTCGTGCTTACGAGCCGTAACCCCCACGTCGGTGACGACTTTGTCCGGGATATGGCCGACAAGTACGAGGCCAAAGTAGTTGTGCGCACTATGGACGTTGGCGACTTTACCAGCGTTCAGCAGACAATCAACTACATCAGGGATAGCGAATTCATGCCATCCCTCGCCGGCGTCTTCAACGGTGCCATGGTGCTTGATGACGGTCTTTTCAGCAGCCTTAGCGCCAAACAGGTAGCCGCGGCGCTCAGGCCCAAGGCAGATGGCAGTCTAAACCTCGAGCGGGCCGTCGCGCAGCTCGAGAGAGAAAGCGGCCCCCTCGACTTTTTCATCATGACCGGCTCTACCGGCAGCGTTATTGGTACCCCGGGCCAGTCCAACTACCACATGGCAAACCTCTTCATGGCATCCCTTGCTGCAGACCGCAGACGCAGGGGTCTGGCTGGCTCCGTCCTCGACATCGGGCTCATCTCGGAACTGGGCTATGCGGCGCGCCAGGCCGCATCTGTCCACCGAAACCTGCGCAGCATGAAGATAGTCGCCCTGTCAGAGGAGGACATCCACGTCATGTTTGCAGAGGCGATCGTCGCCGGCCGCGCCAGTCAGGAGGCTTTCGGCGGCGATACGGAGATTATCACTGGTCTAAAAGTAATCCGCAACGAGGCTGACCGGCCGTTCTGGGCAGACGAGCCGCGCTTCTCCTTCTTGGTCAAAGACAAGGCAAGCACAGCTATCGTGGGTCATGGTGCGTCTCCTGCTGCTGCTGGCAATAGCGAACTGTCATTGGATTCTTCGCCGCTCGACGACCTCCGTGCCGCACTGGCAACCGCCTCGGCAGCCACCGAGGAGGCGACACTGGTCGCCAAGATCAAGGCGGCACTGGCCCAGAGGCTCGAGGGTCTGTTGCAGCTTCAATCCGGCTCCGTCAACATGGAGGCGTCACTGGTCAGTCTCGGCATCGATTCGTTGCTCGCCATGGAGGTCGGCTCGTGGCTGCGCAACACCGTCGGGGCAGAGATCTCGGTAGTGCAGATTCTTGGGGGCGCGACCGGTGAATCCATCTGCTCGTCCTCTGCGACCAGCGTGCTGTCAAAGATCCGAACCTCCGGAGGGAGGGCCAACACGCCCAACGGAGCACCTGCTACTGTCGCAGGTGAGCAAGACGAGGCTGCTGCCCCCGTGAATCCGACGCCTCGATGCTACCAAGAAACGTCGGTCCTGGAAAATTCCTCGCCTTCAGACTCATCCACGCCAAAGACAAAAAGTACAGACCTTGAAAACTCACCCTTGGCTCTGACGCCCTTGACAAATTCGCCCGGGACACAATCGCCTCAAACTCTAGACTCGGAGACTGACGATCTTGTTGTTGATCTCGAGAATGGCAAGGAAAAGACGCCTTCACGGCGACTCTATACTGTCCAACGGGCCGTTCGTATGTCGTTCGGCCAGGAACGCTTGTGGTTCATGCACCAGTTTCTCGAGGACGCGACGACATACAACGAGACGGCCATGTACGAGATTCATGGGCCTCTAGACCCCAAAAGGCTGCAGAGGGCGTTTGAAAAGATCACCAGACGCCACGAGATCCTCAGGACCTCCTTCTACACGGATCCTGATACAGATCTGCCGATGCAGGCCGTGAGGACCGTTTCGGCCTGCTTTTTCCGCTTCGTAGACGCCAAGGGAGGCTTTGACGAACAAGCTGCGGTTCTAGACTGCGAGTTCAAAGCCGTCAAGGAGCGTCACTGGGACCTTGAAGGCGGGGTCTGCACCGGCGTCACGCTGATCTCGCTGGCTCACGACCGACACGGCTTCATCATCGGCAGCCACCATATCGTGATGGATGGTATGACCTGGATCATACTTTTGCGCGACCTGTTCCGGGAATACGAACTTGATCGAGGTCAGGCATCGGCACTGTCTCACCCACCCCTTCAGTACGCCGACTTTGCAGTTCGCCAACGCCATCTTGTCGACAAGGGGCACTATGCCGACGACATTCGGTTTTGGGCCCAGGAACTAGGCAACAGAGACGGCACCCCTATACCACTATTCCCCATGGCTCGAGCCTCGACCCGAAAGCCCACCAACAGCTACGCGAGCGTCATTGCCGAGCGCATGCTCGCGGGCGCGCTCGTCTCTCGCGTCCGGCAAACGAGCAGCTCGCTGAACATAACCCCATTCCATTTTCACCTGGGCGTTTTGGCAACGCTCGTCAGCCGCCTCTCGCGCATGGATGAGGTTTGCATTGGCATCTGCGACTCTGGGCGCGGCACGGGCAGCAGCGAGGGCGAGCCCGACTTTTCCGGCACTGCAGGTTTCTTCATCAACTTTGCACCTCTGGTCCTGTCCGTTTCTCCCAGCGGCGATCGGAGCCAAGACACATTCTCTGCCCTTTGCAAGCGCGCCTCCGCCAAGGCAATCGCGGCCCTTTCGCATGCCGGCGTCCCATTCGACGCGCTGATAGACCAGCTCAAAGTCCCGCGCACCTCACGGCACAGCCCTGTCTTCCAAGTCGTCATCAACTACCGCCTAGGCGCGCTATCTCATGGTGACGTTGGCGGGTGCCAGGTGAAGTATGTCCGGTCGCACGGCAGCAGGAACCCGTACGATCTGTGCGTCAACATCAGCGAATCTCCCCACGGCGATTCGTTGGTCGAAGTGGTCATGCAGGAGTCGCTCTACTCAACCGACGCCGCCAAGGCTGTCCTCGAGTCCTACTGTCGGCTGCTTGAGGCGGCCAGCCGGGACCCGCACATGGCCGTCGACAATTTTGAAATTTTTGACAACTCGCCCGCCCTCACATCCACCCTTTCTGCTCCACCACCAAACCTTACCGAACCTCCAGCCTGGGCACCGACAATTTCCCGACAAATAGACAAGGCAGCGGTCGAGCATCGCGACGCACCCGCGATAACGGATGGAGACCAGACTTTGACGTACTACGAACTGATGCGGAAGGTGGACAGCATCTGCGAATTACTTTTGAAAACAAAGACTGCTTCGGAAGATGGAGACTTTGTCTGTGTGTTACTCTTTGAGCCTTCGGCAGATTACGTCGCCGCGCTTCTTGCCGTCCTCAGAGTGGCCGGGGTTTGCGTGCCCATCGACCCAAGAAACCACAGGGAGAGAATGGCTGTCATGGTGGGCGACTGCAAACCTAGCGTCATCCTCCATCACAGCAGTACAGCTGAGATGGCATCCTGGCTGTTGACCAGATCCTCCGACCCTAAGCTCCAAGGTGTGGATACATCTTCAGTGGTCTCTTGGTCGCGAGCAGAAGTTGCCAACACTTCAAAAGCCCATGCGCCCGCCATGATCATATACACCAGCGGTACGACAGGGACGCCCAAGGGCGCTGTGCTGACGCAAGGAAACTACGTTGCCATCACTGCCTCCATCTCGCATGCCCTTGGCCTACGCCCCGGCGGCGAGTCGGTCCTGCAGCAGAGTTCCCAAGGGTTCGACAATTCTCTTGTTCAGATCTTCTCCTGCCTTGGCACGGGCAGCCGGCTGGTGATTGCCTCTCGCGCCCAAAGAGCCGACCCGGCCGCGCTCGCTCTCCTCATGAAGGCGGAAAAGGTCACCGTCATGACGGGCACGCAGACCGAGTTCATGCAGCTTTTCCAGGTCAGAGACGACGCTCCCGATGCCGCCGATGGCGATGACGACGGCGCGCACGAGAGGTTGGACTGGTGTCGACATTTGCAGACCGCGGTGGTCGGCGGCGAGCCCTTCACGCCGCAGATAGCCGCCAAGTTCAGAGATTTGGAAGATGCAGGGGGCAAGCTTCGCGTCTTTAACATGTACGGCCCCACCGAGACCTGCATGATCAGCAACATTGGCCGCCTCGAGTTTGGCGGCAGGCAAGACGACGAGAAAGGCGGCTTGTTCCCTGCCGGTCCCGCCTTTCCCAACGTCCGTGTCTACGTCCTCGACGAGGCGGCCAGGCCCGTCCCCCCTGGCTGTTCGGGAGAGATTTACATCGCCGGGGACGGTGTTGGCCTCGGATACCTGGCTCGACCTGACCTGACCCAGACAGCCTTTGTAGCTGATACCTTTGGTCCCGGCAACACGAAAATGTACCGCACCGGAGACTCGGGCTTCTTGCGCCCGGGAGACGGCTCGCTGGTCGTCCTCGGTCGGATCAAGGACGACTCACAGGTGAAGATTCGAGGCTTCCGCATTGAGCTCGACGAAATCTCGTCGGTCATAGTCAAGTCCGCCGCAGGCAGGGTTTCCCACGCCGTCACCACCGTTCGCGGGGCCGGCGAGGAGAAGACCCTCGTCTCTTTTGCCGTCGGCGCGGGAAGCAAGCAGGAATCCGCAGCGGCCGATGCTGCCTTCCTCGCAGCTTTGAGATCGTCTCTGCCCCTGCCCGGGTACATGTGTCCTGCCGCCATCCTGCCCCTGGAGAAACTCCCAACCACGACGAGCGGGAAGCTTGACCGTGCTGCCCTGGACCAGATCCAACTTCCAGTCGCGGTCCCCACCGGAGCCACCGGCGACAGTCCCGAGTCCCAGCTGTCGGACACGGAGCAGGAGCTGCTGTCGGTCTGGATGGACGTCCTGCCAAGCTCTGTCGGTCAGGATGCGACATGCGCTGGTTGCACCCCAGACACCGACTTCTTCTGCCTCGGCGGCAACTCTACCACGCTCGTGACCCTCCGCAACGCCATCCGGCGGCGCTGGCGCGTGGCGGTCCCACTGCTCAAACTGTTTGAGGCCACCACACTACGCTCCATGACGGCCCTCCTCGAAGAATCGAAGCTTCATCAGGCCGAGAGTACCAGCAATTAACTTTTTTTTTGGAGCGGCAAGACTAAATTTTTCCGGGTACCCGAGCCAGGATCTCGGAAAAGATACCGGGATCACTCAGGAATTCTGTGGCTTCCGGGCAGAAACCTGGCAAGATTTTTCTTTGCTACGGGGTTTGCAATACTAAGTCGGCTTCCAAATAAGCGAAAGGTTGGGTTGAGATTGCCGGGGCAAGGGATGCTGAGGTCGTAACATCTTGATCCTTGCAAAAAGGCCACCACAATCACGGTGCACAAAGGCCGCCGGGCGCATATCACTCTGGGCCTTACGAATGTCCAGCAGCGAGCCTCCGGCCCCGTGGTCAACGCCGTAACTCGTTGCGGGTCGGGAAGATGTCTCGCTCAAGAGCCACGGCTCTTGAGCAGCAGAACGTGGATATCATCAGGGAATCAAAGATGCCAAGTGTGTAAGCAAACCTGCAAGTTCTGTAATCCGCAGACCCTAGCGGGTGCACGTGCGATCCGAACGCCCAACTCTTCAGGCACCCGTACATCCACGTGGTCCATTTTCTCTTCAACCGAATAGATTGCATTTGCTTCCTTTTGTATGTAGAGAGATAGACAGAAGAGAACCAATTAGATATAGCAATCCCCACTACTTGATTGCCTCACACCTGACTCCTACGCCTAGACGAGGTCTATGAAACAGGAGATGATGCTTTTAGTAAAAGGGGAGGGTTGTTGAGAAATGGGTTGCACGGTGTTACTAATGTGTTTATATTCTAATTTTACTAACGGGAGACTCAATATAGGTCCAGTTTTTTTACGGCGATTTCTGTTTTCCTTGTTCCTTGCTTTTTTTCCATTTTTTTCAATGTCTTGATCTTTCCAAGGTTATGGTGAATCGATGAGTCTAGATTGTTGGACCAGGGCAGGCGATATTCATTTCAGTATCTTAATATCGTTTGCTCCGGTCTCTTTCTGGGGTTACCTGAGAATGGCGGAATTAAATGCAGTTCGTGATTTGTAGTTTTTCCAACAAAAAGCTTTATGTTTGAGACATCGCCGGCCATTTCCTCTTTTTTACTATGGGCAGTGACAGAGGTTTGCCATCAAACGCAAAGCACGGCTGGGTACAAATCACATTCCCAGCTTGATCCCCTCAAAACGGAGTTAGACTTCAATGCAATTAATCTATCCAATCCAGAAAACAACCACTTGCAGTGACTAGGAGCCCGAATCCCTACCTCGAGTGAGGCTGTGCACGTCTACGGATATGCCCAAGCTACTTGTACTGAAGCATGCTTGTTGCGATGACTAATTTGAAGTCCGACCTACGGAAGCAAACTAAATTTTCATTGAAGTTCTTTCTCCCGCGTTGAGCTATTTTTGTCTACTCGGTATATATGAGCCGGCTTTGGTTTCGCTTGGAATCATAGGAGTTGAGGTACCACGCTTCTGGTCTAAGAGTCAAGCTTGGGTTTCAGATTTCCTGGCAAGGCCGCAAAATTCACTTGATATTCGCAAATCATCTCAATCAAACCTCAAAGCCTTACCAACCATGCAATTCGGAACCACCTTTGCCTCAGTCACCATTGCCGGCATGGTGTTCCCGATGCTCACAGCAGGTGCCTTTTCACCCAGGTACACAAAAAGCATAACACAAAACGAAAGACACATCATCGGTTGCTTAGTAAGGTTCTATCGGAAAAACGGAGACGGGAAGGACTACATTGAGGCAAAAGAAATTGAGGCCCCTGGCTGGGCAGGATTTAAATACGGGGATAAAAAGATTGCCATAGAAGTTACCCTTGGTTATTATTGCGGCAATGACAGGTTTAGGAGTGTTCTTGGCCCCGGGTTCGGCTTACATGTTAATCGCATATTCCCATCCCCAAACCCGCAACTCACGGCAATATCAGACTGGGAGCTTGATATTCCAAGCACCAGTTAATTTCTTTTTGTCTTTTTTTTTTCTTTTTTTTTATTGAAATGTTCTATTTATGGGGGTTTGTTTATAGTTTTGAAATGGCGATTGGGTACCGTACTCAAAACGTGTAGTTAATTGATAGTTGCTGGCTATTAAGCCTTGAGAAAACCTTTCCCCAAATGCTTAAACTCCTGAACATGACATCTTTACTGAAGTGGCTGGACAGCGCCCTAGCCATGTTCTCACCAGGCCAGTTTTCTGCAACGATCGTTATTATCTATTCGGCCGTCAGCAGATTGTCAAAACTTAAAAGTAAACCGCAAACGAACAAAAAAAGATAGTGCAGGCATTGAATTTGTATTTCCAAAAATTATTCTGTCAACAATATGGGTTAATAACAGGGGTTTAGGCATTAGCCTAGGTGCGGCGTGGTGCTAGTTGCGCTATAAAGACCTGTAATTACAGGGCTTAAATACACTAAATTGGGTCACTAATTCTGGGATTAATAGCTTAAATTCATTAATGGGGGAGACTTTGCTTTATTTCCCTTACATACTCTCCGACATCGCAATGGGAGTCCGCACCCCTGAAAGCGCTCCGGCGCCGCATACGATTTTCCGAAAAATTATTTTATATGGGTTTTGGAAAAAACACCTTTATCGCCATATAAATTATTTTTGGGTTCGCATTAATTTGCTAATTTGGTGAAAATGTTAACCCGATATAGGGTAGCTAATTTGTCGCTGCAGGGTGGGTGTTGAACCCGGTACAGGGTAAACCCCATTGGTTAACATTTGAAATCGCAATTCCTATAATAAAAAAATATAACGGATAATCCGATAACCCCGACAGTGCTATTTCGGCATTATTTATTATAGTTTATATATAAATGAAAATGGATTTATTACATGTTAAATAACGCATGTATTAAATACCCCTTTTTTTGCTATTGCTCACATAAAGTCGGAAAAGAAAAATATATGAAAATAAAATTTTGAAAAGGAAAATCCCCTTTATATCCTAACCCGACTCGAATTCCCGATATAAATTCCCTTGGAGAATTGAACCCTTTATACCGACCCCTAACCCCCGGATTGGACGAACCCCCGAATTGGAAAAAACCCCCAAATTTATAATAACCCCCGGATTCAAACCCCCGGTTTGCATAATATTAACCTACGGAATCAATTACCAAACCATATAGCTAATTTAGCTGTTTATAGGCAATAGTCTAAATTAGGTATATTATATAGGGTATTTTGAATGCGTAAATCGCCCAAAACGCGAGTTATTTAATCTCGGATTTAACTTTGGGTATAAGGTCGGTATAAATTATTTATGAATCAACCTGTACGGGGTAAAATCGGGTAATACGGTCGGTACTAGGCTTACAAAAATCCAGTTTTGCAAATAAATGAAGTGTAATAGGTTATAGGTAGCTAACGAACTAATTAAAATGCTTTCAAATTTAATAGGTAAAAACTAAATTTATAAAGGTTTAAACTTATAAATTTTAAAAAAACTTTGTAAATTGGAAGCGTTAGGGGCTTTATTAGGCCATAAACGGGTATTTGTTTAGATTCCAGGTACTTCAAGGTCACTAATCCTTTTATAATTAATCCCCGTACATAGTGAAATCTTAATAACGTATGTTTAATACGTTGGTGGTACGTAGGGTTATATGCGTTAGTTATAAAACCTGTATTATTTCCAAATATTGTAATAGGGCCTTTTATAGGTAATCCAATTTTTATAAATAGGTTTTAAAACCATTATAATTTACGCAGGGCTTCCGCTAAAACATCGGCTTCGGCTTTTAGAGTGTTTAAAACTATAATATTAGCCTTTTTGCACTTCCACGCTATAGGGCCCCCAAATAGGGTATACTAATATCCGTGAATGGATTCTTTGCATTTTCCCTAGCCCCGGCGAAATTGCTATCACTGAAACCCAGGAATTTAAAGCCTTTAAAACCCCCCATTAAGGAATTGGATGGTAATTCGGCTTTAAAAACTCAATTTCCGTAATAAATAAATCAGGATTTAATACCCGCTAAATAACGTAATAGGTCTTTAGTTGCCGTTAAATGGACTATAATAACTTTTGGTAAAAAACGTAAAAAAAATTAAACCGCAATACCGATGTCCGGGCGCGTTAATAGGATTAAATACATAAAGGTGCCGATAATACCCTATAATATTTTAACTTCCAACGCATTTACGGGATTACCCCCGCTATATTTTAGCACACCCGGTTATAAGGGAATAAAGATAGGTTTGCAATTGGCAAATCCAAACGTTGCTAATGCTTTTTTTATATACTAATTTTAATGGAACCAAAATAAACGTTTAGGTTTATCCTTTATAATTTGAACGCCTAAAAAATAGGCTGCAGGGCCCCTGTTTCCAACGCCTATACCTTATTAAAACAGATTTTTAAATCCTGAATATATTATAATTTAGGACCCATTAGCTGGTAGTCGTTTACAAAGGTAACGATAAAATGTTCGGATTTAACGTTATAAAAGACAGCGGGATTAGAGATTAGCGGTTTAAAACCTTTGTTTAAAAAGTAGGGTTTTTAGCTTGTTTTGCCGTTCTTTTGGCCCTGTTTCAAACCGTATAGCGCCTTTTCCAACTTTATAACCTGCAATCTTTTCGGATTACAACCCATTTCCACTAAAATGCTAACGATAATAAGGTTATAAGATTTAGCTTATTCGTTAAAACCGTTTGGAAATTGCAAATATATATTTACATCGGTAAGGTCACCATTTAAAAACGCACCGATAAAATCGATTTGTTTTATCTTCTAATTTTGTGCATTAACGTCGGGTACCCCCTGATCGCCACCCCCACTGTTGGCCACACCAAAAATTCTAACAACGAAATACCTACTTTTATAAACTAATTTAGATATAAAACTATCAACGCATAAAAATATAATCGTTTTCAGCCTGTTCCGGTTAATTATCCTCTTCTTCATTAGCTAAAAGCTCCAGACTTTCTATATTATTTTCCTGCAATCCAATGATATTTTATTTATTAACTAAAAACTCTTTTGGATCCGGAATTATCCTTTTTCTTTTCGCCGGCCGTATTACCTCCAATTGTGCTTCCAATATTTTGATTTTTTGCTAACCTTAAACCAGTAAAACATCTTTAATTTCGAAGCTTTTTTTGGTTTTTGCAAACACAAGCCGTGAAAAAGCGTTACTTTTTTCGGACCGGGAAATTTCCTGTAATTGAACTCGAATATTTAGGGTCGTTTTAGGGGGTTTCAAAATAAGTAAAAACGGGCCGTTAGTTTTTGGAGTGGGATTTTCCGGTGTTTTATCCTTTTAGAAACCGTTAATTTTATTTTCTTTGACGTTGACGTTGCTATCTTTCCATGAAAAAAGGCTTAAAAGCGGTTTCGTTAAATTTACCGGCTATTACCCCGTCGTTCGCCAACCAGATTGGATAGCTTGTTTAATAAATGCTTTTAATTTGGTTTGTTAATAGCAAAAGAGGAAATTTCGTTTTCCAATAACCGTTAGACAGCAAAATTGGCTTACAAACCCAAATTGACGTCGATAAGCCTATTTTAACGGCCCAAAAACTGATAAATCCAATGATTGGAGAACGTAAAACGAATAAAGGGGTAAATATACGAATTAAATATTATTTATGCAAGCAAAAAAGCATGAATTCATGCGTTATATATGATTTATAACCGTCGAAAATTAATAACCGCTTTTCAGGGGTTCAAGGTTAAATATACAAAATAGATAGTTTTTTTAACCATTCGATAACCGTTTCGTTATTTGTCCACCCGTTTTCGGTTATATAAAATTACCAGTTATTAAAAAGGTTTAAATCCATTGGAAACCATTGTTATTATACTTCTTTTACTTTGAATATAACGAGGGGAGGGAGGGTAATACCCGTAACCGATATATATTCGATTATAGCCGTCCAACCACGCGTTCCGGGCTTTGTCCGCTGTAACCGCCGGATTCCGTTAAAACCTAATCCTAAACCGTTGAACTTTTTACCTTCCATTATACCGGTTTCGTCCATATTTCACCGATTCTCCGGTTTAATATCGTTAATAACGGGGTTAATAATATAAAACTATTAAAATTCAATTATTTCCTTAATAGCCCTATTAACCCGGGCGTTTTCTATTCGACGGGGCTTTTGGGTTTTAAAAATTGGATAACGAACTAAAAAACGGGTTGTCCAACGTTTTCCAAAGTTTTTTGTCTTTCCGGCGGCTTAAAGAATTCGTTCTGCAAAAAAGCGTAGTTTTTGGTACGTTGGTGGAAATTTTAAAACTGTCTGGGTAAATACCCAATTAGTTAAATATTTTTCCTATTTAATATAAAGCTTTCAAAAAGGGTTTTGTGTTTATTTATAAGGTTAAGAACTTTAAAAACGGTAACGAAGTGTATTTTTAGGTAAACCCTATTTTCGGGAGGTTTTTGCAATTAATTCGCCATTATTAACGTTTTCAATGGCGGAAATAAGCCGATTTTCGGTGTATTGCTTTATTGGAAATTAAAGAATTAAATACAGAAAAATGCTAGTCCAAAAGTGGAAAAAATTCGTCGAGATATTTATAATAGAAATTGGAGGATAAAAATAAAAGTGTTGTTATTTTTGGGTGCCCAACAGGGGGATGGCCATCAGGGGGTACCCGACGTTAGCTTAGTCTCAGGGCTCATCCCTGCAGCCCAGAGCTCCACAATTGAGCGTGGCTTAATAGCGGTTTTGCAATGTACCTGTGGGTCCATCTAAAGATCGCTCTGGTTTAGGTCTGAGGATAACTTGTCGATTTTCGCCGTTCATGGCGTTATTTTTGGCCTTTTTTCGACCGACACTCCTTTATTATTCCACAATTACGCAAAATATCGAAAAAAGAAAATATCGTTAAAAATAGCGTTTATTACCGCTATTAGCAGCGATTTAATTTATTTTATTATCTGTTATAACGGCCGATTTGGATACCACCTGCCCTTAATCCGTTTATGGCGGTACTGCTTTTTCGATTTTTTTTTTCGATTTTCGATTTCTTTTAATATTATTTTAAATTTTTGACCAAATTTTATATTTTTTGCACGTGGAGGGTCGTATATACGTATATACCTTTATACTTGATTTTGGTAAGTGAACTATATGATATAAGCAGTTAAATAAACAGGTAGGTAAAGTAAATACATTTTTATATATATTTGACAACCGAAATTCGTTTAAATTTTTACCTATTTTAATGATAATAAAACGAAAATTACAGGGATTGAATTACGTATGTAAGCCAACGTTCACGTTAAATTGCACTTATAATACTCGCTTTAAAAAATCTTTTATATAAAGAAATGCTAAATATATATTTTTGATCGACTGTTTGCTTTATTTAATTAATTTTATATTATTTTGTTTTGCATCCAGACTTTGTGGTTTTTGCGCGTGGGGGGTGGTATATATATATTGAATATAATACTACAGTTTGGTACGTATATCCGATTAAATAAGCCGTTAAATAAGCGGATAGGTAAAATATATCTAATTTTATATATATTTTACAATCGAAATGCTTTTATATTTTTACCAATTTCTACTATAGTTAAGTCAAAATTTAAGAAACTAAATGAAATACATATAGAAACGTCAACGTGAGAATCGATTTGTAAAACCCATTTATATTATTTTTTTATAAAAGGAAATGTTAAATTTGTGCTTCTTTCCATTTTTTGCTTTATTTAATTAAATAGAATTTATAAAAGCGAAGTTGGTTCACAACTAGGTAAAAGCCTTTGACAGAATGAGAATATTAGAATTTCATTTCATTTCAAAATTATTTGCGTAAAATATTCAATTGTTCGACAAACTCATGAATAATATAAAAATATTAATAATAGCTTTATTTTAAGCGTTAATTGCATGCACTTTGTAATTTTAGATCCGC
This sequence comes from Pyricularia pennisetigena, assembly GCF_004337985.1. Lineage (NCBI taxonomy): Eukaryota > Fungi > Ascomycota > Sordariomycetes > Magnaporthales > Pyriculariaceae > Pyricularia > Pyricularia pennisetigena. The sequence goes on from NC_043742.1 coordinate 2,863,256, forward strand.
TCAACTGCTAATAATAATATTTGACTTTAAGCCAGTATTATATATTATTATTCAAAACAATGATTAAATATAATAATAAAATACAAATGTGACTAAATATTGAAATTCCTTTCCAAATAAATTGAATATAAGGACGCGGTTGTCACGGCCAGATTTCTTAAGCTCCCACTAATCTAACGGAGGTTATTTCATATTTTTATAATTTATATTTAATATTTTATTCGTATTTTCAATTGCATACCGTAGTTATACTGTTTGTTTTTTTTTGCTATTATATTTTCAATATAATGTGTTAATTATACCGCTGTTGAATTGGTTACACGTATAAGAAATGCAATTTATTATATTTAACGTGCGGGCGCAGGGCGTTTATAAGGCTTTTTTATAATATAATATATATATCCGTTATAAACGGCGAAATGCGATAAGATGTCCTCAGACTAGAACGAGCGCGATTTTTTCGGCCAATGTAGTTGGTCGAAAAACCATGTGGCTGAAAGGTACATGGAGCGCTCGGTCCCCACTGCGAAGCAGGGGGGTTTAGTCTAAGCATTGAGACTAGTTATTTTCATCCTTTTTTAATTGAAATACCATGTTACGACCAGAGAGTTAGGCCGGTACCAATGAGGCCAGGCGGGGTCACACCCCTCCTAACGACACTCGACCAGAGAAAACACCGACCGACAGGAAATAAGATTATATAAGGAGCGGATTACATTACCCCACGTAACCGCCAAAGAAATAATAGGATTAATATATTGCATATTAATTATAGCAGAACGAATAACATTTTGGTTATAGAATATATTACATATATCACGCTCGGGACAACGGACTATACAAAACATATTTATTACTACGTAAATAAATTCGATTTGAGGATTGCTTAACAGCAATCAAATTTTAACTAACCTTAATATTTACTTAAAAACAATTATAATTTCACCCCAGTTATTAAGAACCCAAGTTACCCAATTAAAACGTTTAATTGCGTTAACCCACCATATTTTACCCTAAAAACAGGTTACCCGGTACCTTAATCGTAATATTTTAATTACTCCTATTTGATATTTTGTTTTAAAATATATAAAATAATACCGCCGAAATAATGTTTTTCAATAAAATCACCCCTTAAACCCTCTTTATTATTAACGCTCCGGCCAACGCCGACGTTTTGCGTTAAATAGTCGCGACGCTTTGAAATAAAAAATCGACAGTTCCAAGAACGAATAACCAAATAAATTAATCGAATTAATAGGAATTATATTAAATACTTTTTACTATTATTTAACGGTAATATTATGAATATTTAATAGGGACTTTTTACAGGAACACGGGCCTATTTCTACTTTAATAAGGACAATCTTAATAATAACGCAAATAAGGTTATTTACGCAATTTCGCTGTTAAAAAGCGATGCGCTCGCTTGGTTCGAACCATCCTTAAAAAGTTATTTGGATTACAATAAGGAAAAAGACCGTAAAATTGAAATTAACCGTATTTTCAACTATTACGAAAATTACGAAAAATGTTTTAGGGGAGCATTTGGTAACCCAAACGAGGAACGAACGGTTAAGCGTAAATTGGTGCGTTTTGCCCAAATTAAATCGGTATCCAAATATATTAGTAAATTTCGCCAAATTACCGTTTGATTATTATAAGCCCCGAAACCCCAATGGTACGTTTTTACGCAGGATTTAAAAGAAAGTTGAAAACGAATTTACTATAAAAGAACGACCCGATATATTAGCAAAATATGTGAGATTAACGGTGAAAATCGACAACCGATTTTATAAGCGAAAACTGGAACGGCGCGAAGGACGCAGCGCATGGGGCCCAATTATGCGATAAGCTAGTCTCAGTGCTCAGACTAGACCCCCCTGCTTCGCAGTGGGGACCGAGCGCTCCATGTACCTTTTAGCCACATGGCTTTTCGACCAATTACATTGGCCGAAAAGATCGCGCTCGTTCTAGTCTGAGGACATCTTGTCGCATTTCGCCGTTTATGGCGGTATCACCAACGATAATTTGTCGCATTTCGCCGTTTATAACGGTATTATTAATAATATACCTAATGTTGCGATATCGCTGATTATTATTTTATTAATATAACGATAAGTTGTGGTATTATTCCGTTTATAGCGGGTATATACAAAATATTCGCATTATAATGGCAAAAAAAATAATTTATCCATAGTATGCAATTAAATATTCGAATAAAAGAATAAATAAAAATTACAAAAATATATAGTATTTTGCGTTAAATTTATTGGAGTTTGTTGATTATTTGAATGCCGCCCGCGTCTTTATAGCCACTGTATTTGGAAAAATATTAAAATATTAACTAAAATTTGTAATTTTTCATTATATTTAATTTTTATTTTAGATAATGATATGTAGTATTGATTTTAAATGAAACTACATCCTTTAAAGCCTAGTAAACCTAATATGGCAAAATGCATGCAATTATCGATTGGAACAAAAGTTTTATTAATATTTTCATATAAATTACCAATTTGTTGAAAGATTAAATAATTTACGCAAATATTGGTAAAATAAAATTTTTTTAACTTAATACATTCTTTGATCAATTTGTTATTGGATTTTATATAACTCCTTTTTTGATTAACTTTATTTAATTAAATAAAGCAAAAAATACAAAAAGAACACATATTTAGCGTTTTTTGATATAAAAAAACAAAAAGGGCTGGTATTGTAAGTCGGGTTTTACGTTGACGTTGACTTATATATATAATCTACTGTTTCAAATTTTGGTCTTATTTATGTTAAAATTGGTAAAAATGTAAAAGCATTTCAATTATAAAATATATATAAAATTGGACATACTGTACCTATCCGCATTTTTAACGGCTTATATAATTAGATATACGTACAGAAATGTGACATTATATTGAATATATATATATGCCACCCCCACGTGCAAGAACCACAGAATTTGGCTGCAAAACGAAAATAATATAAAGTTAATCAAATAAAGCAAAAAGATTTATAAAATACACATTTAGCATTTTCTTTTATTAAACAGTTTTTAAAGCCGATATTATACGTAGGACTGGATCTAGACATTTGTTTATATACGTAATCGAATCTCTGAAGTTTTGGTTTTATTATCGTTAAAATTGGTAAAAATATAAACGAGTTTCGATTGTGAATAATATATAAAAAAGTATATACTTTGCCTATCCGCTTATTTAACTGTTTAGATAAATTGGTATATGCACCAAAATTAAGTATAACGATATATAAATATATACGACCCTCCACGTGCAAAAATTATAAAATTTGGTCAAAGATTAAAAATAATATTAAAAGAAATCGAAAATCGAAAAAAAAATCGAAAAAACAGTACCGCCATAAACGGATTAAGGGCAGGTAGTATCGAATTCGGCCATTATAACAAATAAAAAAAAATCGAATCGCTGCTAATAGCGGTATCAAACGCTATTTTTAACGATATTTTATTTTTTCAATATTATGCATGGTTATGGAATAATAAAGGAGTTTCGGTTAAAAAAAGGCCAAAAATACCGCCATGAACGGCGAAAATCGACAAATTGTCCTCAGACCTGAACCAGAGCGTTCTTTGGATGGACCCACAGGTACATTGCAAAGCCGCAATTGAGCCACGAAGTGGAGCGAAGTGGATCAATTGTGGAGCTCTGGGTTTCAGGGATGAGCCCTGAGACTAGCGATAAGCCAATATAGGACGCAAATACTAATACCCTAAATTGCTTCGCCAATATAATACTTTTTACGGAATGTATAGTGGATTTATGGATTTTAACGCGATATAATATAAAAAACCTCGCAAAAACCCCAAAAATGGTAAACGTTTTAAATGTGACAAACCGGGATACATTACCAAGCTTTGTCCCAGGAACGCTTTAGATTTATATCCCGATTTTGTAGCTGGACATTAAAATACCACCCCCGACTCCAGGAAACCACGAAAACTTAAGGCAACAAATCACCAACAAATAATACCCTCGGACTAGCACGAACTAATAAATTGGATTATATACTACCACGACAATTGTATAACCCATAATAGGTCGAAAATGGATGCAAAATGGTACCCGTAAACGCCCAAAGGTACCCGGACCTTAGCAATAGAAAACCGCCTAACCATTAAAACCAGACCACCAATTAAATTATATAAATAAAACGCCAAATTACCCGAACCCACGGAAATAAATACTTTGGAAAAATTAAAATTAAAACCATTGGGATAAACCTACCGCATCCGAATAATCCAATAAGCCCCAGTAAGCGAATGAAGTATTAAATCCGAAAATGAATTTATCGAAAAAAAGGTTATATTTTTAAACTTATACAATATAGCAGGGGAAAACAACCTTTATATATTTAAAGAAAAGCCCATCAATTTATACCGAAACGACCAATTAAGGAAATTCCCCGGAATACTGTTTCGAATGCAAATATAAAACCTTATAAGACCAATTAATCCAATTTTCGGAAACGACCCGATTTTGGATATTAAATATCCTAAGTATATATAAATTTTTTGGGTAAAATCTTTTCCAAATAATTGCGGATTGCATTTTAAAAGGAGAATAATCCACGATTTCTTCCTATAACAACGTAGAATAACAGGTATCCACGACATATATACCATAATTAACCTAGCCAATTGGGAAATTGAAATGAAATTTAATACTAAACCAGCGGTAATTTTTACCCCTTATAACGATTACCTTATAATATATTGTACTTAAAAACTATTTTTATAATACGAATGCACCCGAAATATTTGCCAAATATATATATTAGTCAAAATACAGGCATAATACGAAAAAAAGTAACGATGACCAGGACCCGTACCAAATACCAAAATTGTATGGAACCCCAGCGTTAAAAATAATGAAATACCCACGAACCCACGGAAGATACCCGCACCAATAGGATACCTATTCGATTATATCAAGTTTAAAAGAATTGTACGCCCCGAAATAAGAAAAATAAGGATTTACGACGCGAATCCAATAAGTTAAAAGCCTAAGATTGTTAAACGGTATAAAATACCAAACGGTAGTAATAAAAACGGAATAAAAAACCATGAACGTTGCACAGACCACGAAGGTAATATATAAATATACATGCCTAAATATACGGTGTAATGGAAAACTTATACGAACGCTCCCTAATAGCGGAGTATAAAATAATTACATTTCCCTATAAATCGTGAAAAAACGACGAACATTTGGGTAATAAAAAAAAGCTATATCGACTATAAACCGTAAAAGGAGAGGATGTTTTATACGGGAGCGGTATTATCGAGATAAAGACCGTATAATTTTGGATGGAAAATTACAAACGAAAAGAACAAACTTTTTTGGATATTACGGAAATCAAGAATAAAAATATAATATTAGGAATTCCCTGGTTTAGAACAGATGACCCCAAAATAAATTGGATTACCGGCCAAATTTAATGGGAAAAACGTTTAATTATTAAATAATTTAGAGTAAAGTAAAATTTATATAGGAAATATAAAGTATGGAAAGATTAAATAAAACAAATGGAGTATTTATAGGAAGGACGATTAACCCCGGAGCTAATATCGGAAAAAAGCGATTTTTTATACGTTAAAACCGATCCAATTATGTATTATTAATTATATGGGAATAGATTAAAAACGGCAAAAGTCTAGAAAAATATCAAATTTTTACACGGTTATTAAATTACAAATTCGAAACCGGATTCCCCGAATATAGCCCTTTCGACCACGAATTACCATTAAAACAAGAAGCCCAGCCAAAATTCCAGAATATATACGGTTTAAATCCGATATATATGGAGGCTTTAAACGAATATGTCGTAGAAAACTTAAAAAAAGGTTATATTAGGTTCTCGAGATTACCAGCAGAATACCCAATCTTTTTTATATTGAAAAGAAGGGAAAATTACGATTATGCGTGGATTACAGACAATTAAACGACATTATACTCAAAGATTACTACCCGCTCCCATTTATAGGAGGATTTCGAAGTATATTTTGCCAAATATAACAGTTAACGATATTAAATTTGAAAAAAAACACATAATTTAATCCGTGTTAAGGAAGGCGAAAAATGGATAATAGCATTTCGCATTAGAGGAAAATATTACGAATACCTGGTAATACTTTTCGGTTTTACTAATTCCCCCGCAACCTTCCAAACTATATATGATTACGTTTTTAAGGAATGTTACATATTTTTGTGGTTATTTATTTGGACGATATCCTTGTTTTTTCGAAAACGTTGGAAAAATATAAAAAATAAGTTTATACAGTGTTGCAAAAACTATAAAACGTTGAAATTTAATTTAACCCGAAAAATGCATTTTTACAGCAAATAAATTAATTTTCTAAAATATATTATCGCCCCTGGAAAAATTAGGATGAAAAAATCAAAAGTCCAAATAATCAAAGAATAGCTTTAGCTATACAATGTAAAGGACGTTTGGACATTTTTCAGAATTGTGAACTTTTATAAAAAGCTTATTCAAAACTACGGCGCAATCACCACCCTATTAACCAATATAATTAAAAAGGATTTAATATTCCAATGGACGGAATAAGTATAATTAGTCTCAGGGCTCATTCCTGAAGCCCAGAGCTCCACAATTGAGCGTGGCTCAATTGCGGCTTTGCAATGAACCTGTGGGTCCATCCAAAGACCACTCTGGTTCAGGTCTGAGGACAATTTGTCGGTTTTCGCCGTTTATAGCGGTATTTTTGGTAGTCTCAGTGCTCAAACTAGACCCCCCTGCTTCGCAGTGGGGACCGAGCGCTCCATGTACCTTTCAGCCATATGGCTTTTCGACCAATTACATTGGCCGAAAAGATCGCGCTCGTTCTAGTCTGAGGACATCTTGTCGCATTTCGCCGTTTATAACGGTATTGTTAATAATATATTTAATATTGCGATATCGTTAATAAATATTCTATTAATATAAGGATAGTTTTTAGTATTTTACCGCTTATAGTGGGTGTATATAATATATTCGCATTATAATGGTAAAAGAAAATAGTGTAAACATGATATATAATTAAATATTCGAATAAAAAAACAAATAAAAACTGTAGAGATATACAGTAACTTGCGTTAGATTAATTGGAATTGACTGATTGTTTGAATACCGGGCGCGTTTTAATAGCCATTGTATTTGAAAAGATATTAAAATATTGAGTAAAATTTGTTATTTTTTATTATATTTGATTTTTATTTTAGATAATGGTATATAGTATTAAGTTTAGTTAAAATTACAATCTTTATAGCTTAGTAAACCCAATAATGCAGAGTGCATGCAATTATCGATCAAACTATAAGTTTTATCAATATTGTTATGTAAATTAACAATTTGTTAAAAGATTTAATAGTTTACGCAAATATCGGTAGAACTAACATATTTTTAATTTATGCATTCCTTTATTAAATTGTTAATAAATCGTAAAGAAGTTTTTCTTTTATGAATTTTATTTAATTAAATAAAGCAAAAAATACAAAAATAACCCAAATTTAGCATTTCTTTTAATAAAAAAATAAAATCGGCCGGTATTGTAAATCGGGTTTTACGTTAACGTTTATTTATATACATAATCCACTTTTACAAGCTTTGGTTTTATTGATATTAAAATTGGTAAAAATGTAAAAGCGTTTCGATTGCAAAATATATATAAAATTGGATACATTTTACTTATCCGCATATTTAACGGCTTATATAATCGGATATACGTACCAAAATGAAATGTTATATTAAATATATATTTGCCACCCCCCACGTGCAAAAACCACAAAATTGGGCTGCAAAACAAAACTAATATACAATCAATTAAATAAAGCAAAAAGACTTATAAAATACACATTTAGCGTTTTCTTTTATTAAACAATTTTTAAAACCGATATTATAGGCAGGATTGGATTTGGACGTTTGCTTATATACGTAATCGGACTTTTGAAGTTTTGGTTTTATTATCGTTAAAATTGGTAAAAATATAAACGAGTTTCGATTGTAAATTATATACACAAAAGTATATACTTTGCCTATCCGCCTATTTAACTGCTTATATAATTTGATATATGCACCAAAATTTATATAGCAATATATAAACATATATGACCCTCCACGTGCAAAAATGATAAAATTTGGTCAAAAATTAAAAATAATATTAAAAGAAATCGAACATCGAAAAAAAAATCGAAAAAACAGTACCGCCATAAACGGATTAAGGGCAGGTGGTATCGAATTCGGCCATTATAGCAAATAACAAAATAAATCGAATTGCTGCTAATAGCGGTATTAAACGTTATTTTCAACGATATTTTATTTTTTCAATATTATGCGTGGTTGTGGAATAATAAAGGAGTTTCGGTTAAAAAAAGGCCAAAAATACCGCCATGAACGGCGAAAATCGACAAGTTGTCCTCAGACCTGAACCAAAGCGTTCTTTGGATGGACCCACAGGTACATTGCAAAGCCGCAATTGAGCCACGAAGTGGAGCGAAGCGAACGGAGTGGATCAATTGTGGAGCTTTGGGCTTCAGGGATGAGCCCTGAGACTATATTTTTGGCCTTTTTTCGACCGACACTCTTTTATTATTCCACAACCACGGAAAATATTAAAAAAGAAAATGTCGTTAAAGATAGTGTTTAATACCGCTATTAGCAGCGATTTGATTTATTTTTTAATTTGTTATTATGGCCGAATTGGATACCACCTGCCCTTAATCCGTTTAAAGCGGTACTGTTTTTTCGATTTCTTTTTCGATTTTCGATATTTTTTGATATTATTATTAATTTTTGACAAAATTTTATACTTTTTGCACGCGAAGGGTCGTTTATACATATATACCGTTGTACTAAATTTTGGTGTGTATATCGCATTATGTAAGCAGTTAAATAAGCGGATAAGTAAAGTAAACACAATTTTATATATAATTTACAATCCAAACTCGTTTATATTTTAACCAATTTCAATGATAACAAACCAAAATTACAGGGATTGGATAACGTATATAAACAAGCGTTTACGCTAGATTGAACTCATAATTCCCGCTTGAAAAAATCTTTTATATAAAAAATTGCTAAACATATATTTTGAATCGATTTTTTGCTTTATTGAATTAATTTTATATTATTTTATTTTGCGGCCAAATTTTATGTATTTTGTACGTGGGGGATAATAACTATATATATAATCCAATATTCCAATCTGGTCTATAAATGGAATTATATAAGCCGCTCAATAGGCGGATAGGTAACATATATATAATTTTATATATGATTTACAATTGAAACGCTTTTATATTTTTACCAATTTTTACAATAATTAAACCAAAGTTCAAAGGGCTAAATAAGATACATATAGAAGCGTCAACGTGGGATCCGATTTGTAATACCCATTTATATTCTGTTTGTATAAAAGGAAATGTTAAATTTGTGCTTTTCTTCTATTTTTTGCTTTATTTGATTTAATAAAGTTGATAAAAGTCAAGTTAATTCACGATTATATATAGGCTTCTACCAGAGTAAAAATACTAAAATTCGATTTTATTTGAAAATTATTAGCGTAATATATTCAGTTTTTCGTCAAACTAATAAATAGTATAAAATTATTAATAAAAGCTTTGCTTTAAACGTTGATTGCGTGCACCATGTAATTTTCAATCCGCTCAATCGTCAATAGTAATATAAGGTCTCAAACCAATATTGTATATTTTTATTCAAAACAATAATTAAATATAATAATAAAAATACAAGTGTGACTAAATATTAAAATTTCTTTCCAAAGAAACTAGATATGAGGACGCGGTCTTCAATACCAAACTTCTTAAGCTCTAATTAATTCATCGCAAGTTATTTCATATTTTTATAGTTTTTATTTAATATGTTATTCGTATATTCAACTGCATCCCGTAATTATACCGTTTTTTTTGCTATTATATTTTAAATATAATGTGTTAATCATACCGCTGTTCAATTGGTTACGCGTATAAAAATGCAATTTATTATATTTAACGTGCGGTCGCAGGGCGTTTACAAGGCTTTTTTATAATATAATATATATACCCGTTATAAACGGCGAAATGCGACAAGATGTCCTCAAACTAGAACGAGCGCGATTTTTTCGGCCAATGTAATTGGTCGAAAAGCCATGTGGCTGAAAGGTACATGGAGCGCTCGGTCCCCACTGCGAAGCAGGGGGGTCTAGTCTGAGCACTGAGACTAAAGTATAATAGGTTTTCGAACAATTACGAAACGCAGTAGCACGAGAACCAATTTTCTAAATATTAAATCCAACGAAACTTTTCGAAATCGAAACCGACGTATCCAATTATGCAATCGGAGGATAATTTAACCAACTAAACGAAAAAGGACGCCTGCATTTTGCGCCTTTTTTCCATAGAAATTATATAAACCAGAGTTCAATTACCTAATTCACGATAAAAAATTTATAACTATTTTCCTAACTTTCGAAAAATGGAAACCACAATTATCCGGAATTAAACACGATATATTAGTTTATATGGATTACAAAAACCTAACCCATTTTACCATTAGCCAAATGTTAAATAAACAACAAATTAAATCGGTAAAACTCCTATTAAGATTTCATTTTAGCATCATTTATCGAAATGGAATAAAAAGCGGTAGGGCCGACGCCCTAAGCCGAAAGCCAGATTATAAAAATATAATACCAAAAACACACGAAAAATCTTGATGATAAACGATAACGGAAACCATTTAATGGCTTACCGAATCCTTATAATAACTAATACGGTGATTATACCGGAAGAAATACGAAAGATCCACGGGAATAAAGCCTATAGATACCAAGGAATTTCCAAGAGATGGAAACAGTAAAAACAGCATTATAATCTACGATAAAAACTACGCAAAGCTATTACAAATTAGGAATTTTATTTAAAAAGCAAATCCGTAAAACATAAACTTTACGGACTCCTTTAACCTTTACCAGCCCCCGGTAAGGTTTGGCAAATTATAATAGTGTATTTTATCGTGAAATTAACCCCTTCCGAAAAACCATTTACTAAGACTAAGTGTGACAGCATATTAATTATAATGGACAAATTCACCAAATACGCTTATTTCTTATTTTATAAAAAAAGTAATAATGCCGAAACAATCGCTTATATATTTTTACGAATAATTATTAGCAATTTCGGATTTCCAAAAAACATTATTACGGATAAAAATAAGCTTTTAACATTAAAATTTTGGAAATTTTTAGTTAAACAGCTAAGGACCGCCCACGAGTTATCCACAGCATTTTACCAGCAAATAAACGGATAAATAAAGCAAATTACCTAAATATTAATATAATATTTCAAATGTTATATAAACCATAAATAGGATGACTGGGTATGATTATTACCCACGGCACAATTCGTTTACAACAGTTTTAAAAGTGAAAATATTAAAAAAACCCTGTTTTATACCAATTAGGATTTAATCCTACCGTATAAGGACAATTAAAACCCACGACTACGGCCCTACGAGCCAATAAACAAGTAAACTAATTACGAAAATTCCAATAAAAGTTAGAATTTGTACGAAAAGAAATAATTAAATAGGTTAACCAATATCGGATAAACGGATTATCCTTCCAGGAAGGAAGTAGCGTTTGTTTTATTCGACGTAATATTAAAACACAACGACTAAATCGCAAATTAAATTTAATAAGTTTGGATTTTTAAAAAGTAATACAGAAATTAGCGAAACCAATTACAAACTATTACTACCAAAAATTGTAAAAATCCACCCAACGTTCCGCGTATTACTATTGGAGCCAACACCCTACGGTACCAATACGCAAAAAGTAATCGAAATAGACGCAGGAAAAGCGTATAACGTCGAACGAATATTGGACCATAAACGCAACCACGGTAAAATAAAATATTTTGTTAAATAGGAAAACTATAAATACGAAAAAAACATTTGGGAACCTTTTAACCACCTCCTAACCTGCCAGGAACCATTCCGCCAACATTATTAGGAACTGGATTTGCGAGCAAATTAACCAAAAAAAGGATAACCCAAAAAGATATTATTTATCATTATTAAAAACTAAAGATTAACCAGGATTCGAACCTATATCACCAAATAAATTAATAAAAAAGCGATTTATATATTATAAGCTAAAATATACGGATAAAGCAAACTACCAATCGAATGCTGCGTAAAAGCATTGATTTCATCCAATAGAAAAGGATTTAAAAAACTTGATAAAATTGGAATCCGGAAAAAGCGATTCCAAAGACATTTCGGGGAGGATTTCAGCGGATCGCCGCCGTTCGTATTATTTTACCTTCTTACGCTCCATTCGGGCCAATCCCTCCAAACTATTAATACCACGTCGGACCATTTTTATTATTTTTTCGAACCATATTTCTTTTAATTACGTAGGCGAAAAAACCTTTTCTCCGCCGTTTCCAATTTAAATTTGAGTTTTAAATATTAAACCGCGATCCTATGCAACTGCTGTCGGGAAATACCTAGAATATCGTATCGCGAACGACCTAGGCAAATATACTCGACGCAACGAAACAAGTCCGCAGGCGATATAGCGCATTTCGCAATTTTTTACGATTTATAAACAAAACAAAAAGGTGTTTCGACCGCCGAAAAAAAAAATATAAAAAGCAAATCGTTGCGACGAAAGGTACATATGCGATTACAAGATTTAATCACGCGATTCGATATAACGTGAAAAAATCAATAAAAAAGGAATAGGGAAATAGGAAATAAAGATTAGGGGAATATAAATTATTTTAAGGTTAGGGTAATTTGGTTAAAGGAAAGGAAACCTGATGTTACGACCAGATATTGGGCCGGTACCAATAAGGCCAGGCGGGGTTACACCCCTCCTAACGATATTTGACCACAAGAAATACCGACCGACAGGAAATAGGATTATATAGAAAGTGGATTAAATAACCCCACGTAACCGCCAAAAAAGTGATAAGATTAATGTATTATACATTACTTATAGCAAAACAAATGATATATTAGTTATAGAATATACTACAGATATTACGCTCGGGACAACGGATTATATAAGGCACGCTTATTATTATGTAAACAGATTTGATTTTAGGATTGCTTAACAGCAATTCAATTTTAGCTAACTTTAATATTTATTTGAGAACGATTTTAGCTTTACCCCAGTTATTGAGACCCCCAGTTACCAAGTTAAGACGCTCAGTTGCCTTAACCCTCTGGTTTTTACCCTAAGAACTGGTTACCCGATACCTTGATCGTAACATACCGGCCGGGTAGAGACAAGTTTATAACCTGCAGGCATTTTAATTTTAGGGATAAAACGGAACGTTTTTACCATAACGATTTGGTTGAACATAGACGTTAAAACAGCTAATCATTTAGCACTTTCAGGGCTCTTTAGGGCCTGTTGGTAATTATTTGTTTCGCCGTCTTCAGTGAGCTTTTTCTTTATTTTCTTTTTTGCTTGAAAACAGAAATAATGCACGTAATCTATATCCATTAGATCTGGGTTTTCGAACTGCAACATTAACTCCATATTTTATATCCTAGGTGCGGAAATCACCGGAACTTCCGTTGTTTTAGGTACTGGTTTAGGTACCGCTACCGTCAAAGGCTCCGGGGGGCGAACGGTAGGCTGTATAAACCTGGCAGGCACTGTATTTTCAGGGTTTGAATCCCCTGCAACGGGTGGTAAATACCCTGTAATAGGTGGTAAATACCTATTTTTTCAGGGCCTTTTAGGGGATAATTATTCGCTGGAACGCTATTGAATTCGTTTTCAAATTTAGAATTAAAATTCCCTTTTAAATTTGTATTTTCCCAATTTAAAATTTGTAGCGTTTTCCCTGGAATAGCCAAATTTTCAGCGGTTATACCCTTTACAACTTTTACGGTAAAGGCTTTATATATGGCCCGTTAAGCGGGTGCGTAAACCAACGATGTAGAATTTAATAAATGGGCTAAAAGTTTTACCGTTTCGGTGCGGGGAACCAATTTATTTAATTTTTGGCGTTTTTTTAACGGTATAATAACCTGATATATAGTACCAACAGCCCGAAAGTACCTTAAACTGGGCTTGTGCGGTGATCCAAGTGAAAATTCGGAATAAAATTCCTCGTAAAGTGTTAAATCCTTATTAATTACCGCTGTACGGTTAATTAAATTAACCACGCCAAATAGTAAATAATATTATAAATATAGTGGTAAACCCGCCGGTATAATAGTAAACCAAAATTTATCCAAAATAACCTTAACGGACCGTTCCATTAATCCGTTTTGGCCGTGGTTGTAGGAATTCGAAATGCTAAAATTAATACCTTTATTTGTAAATTAATTTTTAAACATTATATTAACCTCGTACCCCCCATCGAAATAAAAGTTTAGGGGGTAATGCCCGTACGTAGCTTTTCAAACCCTAAAAAAGCCTTTAATAACCATTAAAACCGTAAATCCGGCTTTATTTCGTAATGGGATCGACCACCGAAAACGTGATTTTCGGTCCATTAATAAAAGAATATTGGTTTTTTATTGTAAGCATTAAGTTTAAGGGTTACTGTATCACCGCTTATAAAATCAAAAATATTAAAAGGTGTAGGGAATGCGACCTTGTTTGTACGTTCAACAAAAATGGTTTTAACGCAAACAATATAGGTAATTGCCCTACTTTTGTCGAAATTAGGTAGATTTTTTATAATTTTAGCGGTTTGTTTTAACAATAATAACCCTATATGCCCCAAACGCCTGTGCTATAATAGGGTTTTTTGGGCCTGGATTTCGTTACAATCGCCTGTAGTTCCCTTTCCTTTAAAGGTTATCCAACCGTCCGTAGCTCGTTTTAGGCCTAAGAAGCGGGAATTTATGGGGGCCTGCTTTATATCCGATAATAAAAATGGGTTTAATAACGGATCTTTTGTGTGGGAAACCCCTTTTTTCGGAAATAGTCCTTTTTATATTAGGTTGTATAAAAGGGTCACCTAGCGGCCTACCGGGCCTACGGGGCCCAATCTCACGTCAATTTTCAGGGTTTTTACCGCTAAATCTTTGCGTTACAGATAAATTTACGGTTATCTCCGCATTTTGTTCGGGATTTTGCTTTTTCGTTACCGTAATTTCTTCCAGTTCCGAATCGGTGTAAATTTTGTAATCCTCGTCAATTTCGTGGTTTATATTATTTAGTTTTACTTCCAACGGGGCTGTTTAGCCCTTTGTGACCCCCTGTAAAACCATGTTAAAAGCGGTGTTATATTCTTTCATTATATAGGCGTAATTCAACATTTTTGGTATATTTCAAACAAGGATATCGCGCCTTTTTACCTCCAAACAAAACGAGTGTTTAGCGGTATTAAGACGCTCTTAGGCCTTACGATCCTTATCCTACAGGGTATTTTTTTAAATAATACGCCCTTTATATTATAGTGTATCAGGCTACTAACGATATTTATTCCAAACGAGGGGATATATAAAATGTTATTTAACGTAACGTCTCTAAGTTTGCCAGTTTTTTGGCCGTAACGGACTTGTATTTTCACAGTTTCGGTACCAAGAGGCCTAATAGGGCCTCTTCCGATACCGATTTCGACTATAAAGCCGGGGGTATAATCGGTAAAAAATTGCTCCTTTGGAAAAATATAGTGCGTGCTACCTGTATCTTACAGGAGAAGGTAATCTATCTTCCACGGCTATCGGCCCATTTTACGCCGCGTCCAGGCTTTGTTGAAGGCCTAAAAATAGCTGTTAAAGCCTCCGGTTTTAGCGTTTTACCGGTATAATCGAGTTCCGAATCCGATTTTAAACATAATTTCATGATTCCGTTAATAGCAGAATTAACTTCCTGTCGCAGGGTTTGGTACGGTAAACTACCTCCCGAACTACTTGACTGTTTTAGGGCGTTATACGCTGCGCATTCGTTAACGTTACCTGAAATCGAACCCGTAAATAACTCCAAATGCATAGAAATTATGGAAATTCCATCGGTTTGATTCGCTGGAGGAGGATTTAGTATGTTTTGCAGTAAAAGAATCCGAATTAGGGTTTTTACCCTTTTTTCGTGAGTTAGAGGTGTTTTCCTACCCATTATTTTCCTTTTGAGCGCCTTTTTTTAGCATTCCTTTTACCCGATTTTTGACTTTCAAACCTATAATTACTGGCTTCAACCGTTGTAAAGCTTAAAATCAAATTTTCGGATATAAGGTCTGTTAGTTATTAGCGTTATTTAGCATCTAATGGGTCCACCTTTATTTGTATATAAGCTACAATAGATAGTGCCAAAGTGGGGCTGTCGGGGCTGTCGGATTTCCCGTTATATTCTATATTGCAGGAGTTGCGACTCAACGGTCAGCGAATGGGGTTTAACCTGTACCGGGTTTACACCCACCCTGCACCTACGAGTTAGCTACCCTGTATCGGGTTGAAATTTTCACCAAATCAGCAAATTAGTGCGAACCCAAAAATGGTTTGTATGGCAATAGGGGTGTTTTTTCAACAACCCATACAAAATAGTTTTTCGGAAAATCGTGTGCGGCACCGGAATGTTTTCTGGCGTGCGGACCCCCATCTTGATGTCGGAGAATATATAAGGGAGATAAAGCAAAATCTCCCCCACTAATCAATTTAAGTTATTAATCCCAAAATTAGTGAACTACTTTAGTGAACAATTTAGTGTATTGAAGCCCTGTAATTACAGGCTTTTATAGCGCAACTAGCACCACGCCGCACCTAGGTTAATGCCTACACCCCTGTTAGCAACCCATATTGTTAACAGGTTATTATATAAACAAACGTTCACGTTAGGTCTGATTTACAATATTGGGTTTAAAAATTGCTTTATATAAAAAAATGCTAAATGTCTGTCATTTCTTTATTTTTTGCTTTATTGAATCATTTTATATCATTTTTGTTTTGGTACCAAATCTTAAGGTTTTTGCAAGTGGGGGATGGCATACGTATATTTAATTTAATATTTCAAATTAGTATATATATCTTATTATATAAACCGTGAGATAAGCGGAAAGGTAAGGTATATATAATTCTATATATAATGTACGATCGAAACGCTTATATATTTCTACCAATTTTAACAAACATATACCCAAGATGTCAGGGACTGGATAACGTATTTAAACAATTGCCCACGTGACATCTGAGTTGTGATGCCCGCTTATATTATTTTTTGATACAGAAAAATGCTAAATTTGTGCTATTTTTCTGTTTCTTACTTTATTTGAATAAAATAAATTTCAGAAAAAACTGAGCAAATGACATTCATGTTAAGATCTGGAGAAAAATGGATCAGTTAAGAATCTTTTGTAGTTTTACCAATATTCGCGTAAATGATTTAATTTGTAATGATTTATTAATAAATATAGAACTATTAATTAAAATTGTATTTCAAACGATAATTCCATGCACTCCACAGCTCTAAATCCGTTAAACTATAAATAATATGTCCTTAATTTCACTCAATATCATATGCTATTATTTAAAATAATAATCAAATATCATAAAGAAATATAAATTCTACTTAATATTGAATTATCTTTACAAATAGATTACTTGCAAGAATGCGGGTTTTACTAAGAGAATCACCAAACTCCAATTAATCCAACGAAGGTTATTTTATCCCTTTTCAATTTTTATCTACTTTTTCAATCAAATATTTAGTTGTATATCATAGTTATACGATTTTTTTGCCAATATAGCGCGAATACTATATATACACCCGCTATAAACGGCGAAATGCGACAGAATATCGTTGGTAATACTGCCATATACGGCGAAATGCGATAAATTGTCGTTAGTGGTACGGTCGTACCGCTATAAACGGCGAAATGCGACAAATTGTCCTCTGACTAAAACGAGCGCGATCTTTTCGGCCAATATAATTGGTTGAAAAACCATGTGGCTAAAAGGTATATGGAGCGTTCGGTCCTCACTGCAAAGCAGGGGGATCTAGTCTAAGCACTTAGACTAAGGCATTCCAAAACCCGAAAACAGGTTTAGCCTAGCCCGGCCCACCAGCCCATGGGCTCTTGGCGGGGGCCCGTAATAACCCGCGGGTTTTCTTGGCGGGCTAATGGGGGCCCGCGGGCTGGCGGGCTCAGCCCGAACTGGGTAACCCGCGGGTTTTATTTTATAATAAATATTTAAAAAAAATAAAAAGTAAAAAAAACAATTTTTTTAATTAAAAAATAAAATTTAACAAATATATTTTATACTTTTTATTCCAATTATAATTTTTTCAAATTTTTTTTAATTTAATTAATAAAATTATTAAATAAAATTTATTAAATTTTCATTTTTACGGGTTTTTCACGGGGGCCCGCGGGTTGCCAAGAAAACCCGCGTTCAGTTTTGGGCCGGGCCGGGCCCCCCCACAAAAAATTCAACCCACCCACGGGTCGCACGCCCCACCGATTTGGGCTGACACGGGCCCCCGTGGGGGGGTTTTGGAATGCCTCAACTTAGACTAACGATCGCGCTCGTTCTACAGTGGGTGACCCAAAAGTGGACATGACCCGGAAGTGGATACCCCGAGGCTGTGGTTTAATCTTTTATAACTATTTTATGGAAAGTTCACTGAGGGCCAAAATTTGTATGTATATAACACCAAACTTTGGCTAATTGATGGTGCAGGTTTAGTTTTTGAAGGCCGTCTTTTAGACAAGATACTAGGTTTTTGGACAAAACCCAACTTTGATTTTTTGAAATTCGAATTAAAATGTTATAAATATATTATGAAATATGTATTTCACAGCTGTTAGTAAAATAAGTTTCACAGCTTTGTTTACCCAGCTAACGGTGATAGTTATCTACTAATGAGTTTTTAAAGTTGAATATTGAAAAACACATACAAATTGCTAACGAATAAAATAATTCAATATACAGTAAATTTAATACATAAATAAAAAAATAAAAGAATCGTGTACATAAAAGTAAACAGAATATTTAATAAAGTATTTTTCTCGGAATGTAACACCAAATGATTTACAATCAAATATTTATTTTTGAAAATCCTATATTAAATTTACAGTGTAAAACCATAGAAGGAATATTTAATACCAAAATATTTTGTTTCAGGTTCCATAAAAATACGTAATTAAATATTATTCTTACTTTTAAATATACAATTTTCATGCTTTTGTATCTACGTATAAAACTTACTTTATCTTCAATTATTTTATTTATATATAAAATTTACTTTATTGCTACGACCAGACAGTTGGGCCGGCACCAACAAGGCCAGGCGGGGTTACAACCCTCCTAACGACACACGGAACCCGACCGACAATAACGGGATTATATAAGGGAAAAGATTACGTGACCTCACGTAACCACCAAGAAAGCGATTTTTTGTAATTTGTAAAACCTCGATTGGGAATTACAAATTAAACAAATCAGGAAAATCACATTTGGAACATAGTTTATATAAAACACGTTTATTACCATGTAAATAACTTCGATTTTAGGATTGCTTAATAACAATTAAATTTTAATTAACCTCAATATTTATTTAAAAACGATTATAATTTCACCCCAGTTATTGAAAACCCCCGTTATTTAATTAAAACGCTCAATTGCTTTAACCCACTTTATTTTACCCTAAAAACAGGTTACCCGATATTTTGATCGTAACATTTTAATTGCTCCTGTTTAATATTTTACCTTAAAATATACCGAATAATATCGCCGAAACAATATTTTCTAACAAAACCGCCCCTTAAACCCCTTTTACCATTAACGCTGCGGCCAGCGCTAACGCCTTGCGTCAAATAGTCGCGACGCTTTAAACAAAAAATCGATAATTCCAGGAACGAATAACCGAACAAATTAATCGAACTAATAGGAATTATATTAAATACCCTTTACTATTACCCTATAATGGTACCCCAGGTACCCTGCAGGAATTTTTTACGGAAACCCGGGCCTATTTTTATTTTAACGAGGATAATTTCGATAATAACGCAAAAAAGGTTATTTACGCAGTTTCGTTATTAAAAAGCGATGCGTTTACCTGGTTCGAACCTATTTTACGAATTTATTGGGACCATAATAAGGAAAAAAACCGTAAAATTAAAATTAACCGTATTTTCGACGATTATAAGAATTTCGAAAAATATTTTAAGGGAATATTCGGTAACCCAAACGAGGAACGCACGGTTAAACGTAAATTGGTGCGTTTTACCCAAATTAAATCGGTATCCGAATATACCAGTAATATTCGACAAATTACCGCCAAATTATTATGGGGCCCCGAAACCCTAATAACACGCTTTTATACGGGATTTAAAAAAAAAGTTAACAACGAATTTGTTAAAAAAAAGCGACCCGATATTTTAACCGAATACGTAAAATTAGCAATTAAAATCGATAACCGATTTTACCAACGAAAACTGGAACGACGCGAAAAACGCAGCGTATAGGGACCAGGTTTGCGACAAACCAATACGGGACGCAAATATTAATATTTTAAACCGTGTCGCCAATATAATATTTTTTACGGAATATATAGCGGATTTATGGACCTTAACGCGACCTAATATAAAAAACCTCGTAAAGATGTTAAAAATAGTAAATGCTTTAAATACGATAAATTAGGATATATAACCAAATTTTGGCCCTAAAACATTTCGGACCTATACCCCGATTCCAAAAAGCCACGAAAATTAAATACTACCACCCATTAACAAATATAACCGGATTAATATAGTTTAATACACTGGACCGTATATTGCGACGATAATTATATAATTTATAATAGCGCAAAAATGGACGCAGGATAATACCTATAAAAATTTAAAAATATTCGGACTTTAATAGTAGGAGACCGCGTATTTATTAAAACCAGACCACCGGTACAATTACGCAAATAAAACGCCAAATTACCCGAATTATACGGAATTAAACATTTTAAAAAAATTAAAACCAAAACCATTGGGATAAACCCATTATATCCGGATGATTTAATAAGCCCCAACGGACGAATCCAGTAACGAATTAAAAAACGAATTTAGCGAAAACAAAACTATATTTTTAAACCTATATAATGCAGCAAAGGAAAACAACCCCTATATATATAAGATAAAACTTATCGATTTATACCGAAACGACCAAAATATGCGATTTCCCGGAATATTATTTCGAATATAAATATAAAACCTTATAAAATTAATTAATTTAATTTTCGGAGACCACCCAATTTTGGATACCAAATATTCCAAATATATAAAAACTTTTTAAATAAAATGTTTTCGAAATAATTGCGGATTGCATTTTAGCAGAAAAAGAGTCCACGATTTTGTTCCACGACGACGCAAAATAATAGGTATTTACGAAATATACACCACCATTATATTACCTAATTGGGAAATTAAAATAAGACTTAATACCGAACCAGCGGTAGTTTTTACCTTTTGTAACGATTACCCTATGGTATGCTATAACCAAAAACAATTCCCGTAGTACGAATGCACCCGAAATATTTGCAAAATATATATATTAACCAAAATACAAATATGGTACGAAATGAAATTACGATAACCAGGACCCGTACCCATAACCAAAATCGTGTGGAACCCCAACGTTGAGGATAACGAAATACCTACGAACGCACGAAAAACCCCTGCACCAATAGGGCACCGATTTGATAAAATTAAAATTAAAAACAGTTATACGCCCTAAAATAAGAAATATAAGGACCTACGACGCGAATCCAGCAAACCAAAAAAATAAAATAATTAAACGGTATAAGGTACCAAACGGTAGCAATAAAAACGGAATAAAAAACCTTGAACGCTACGTAAGCCACGAAAACAGCACACGAACATATATTCCTAGATATACGATTCAATGGAAAACCCATACGAACGCTTTTTAATAGCGGAGCACAAAATAATTACTTTTATTTAAAAATCGTGAAAAAACGACGAATACTTTGGTAATAAAAAAAAATTATATCGATTGCAAACCGTAAAAGAAAAAGTAGTTTTATACAGGAACGGGACCATCGAAATAAAGACCGTACACCTTTGGATGGAAAACTATGGACGAAAAGAATAAATTATTTTGGATATTACGGAAATAGGGAATAAAAATATAATTTTAGGAATTCCTTGGTTTAAAAGGAGTAACCCCCGAATAAATTGGATTATAGACCAAATTTAATGGGAAAAGCACCTGATTATTAAAAGATTTCCAGTATAACAGGGTTTATACAGGAAATATAGGGAACGGAAAAAATAAATAAAGCAAATGGCGTACTTATAGGAAGGACGATTAACCCCGGAGCCAATATTGGAAAAAAAGCGATTATCCACAGGTTAAAACCGATCCAATTATATAATATAAATTACGAAAAAACAGACCAAAAACGGCAAAATCCCAGAAAAATACCAAAATTATACACGATTGTTTAGCTAAATATTCGAAATAAAATTACCCGAGCACAGTCCGTTCGACCACAAAATACCATTAAAAAAGGGAATTTAACCAAAATTCCATAAAATATACGGTTTAAATCCGATATAAATGGAGGTTTTGAACGAATATTTCGCAGAAAACCTTAAAAAAGGTTATATTAAACGATCGATATTACCAGTAGGTTACCCAAGCCTTTTCGTACCAAAAGAAAACGGAAAACTACGATTATGCGTGGATTACAAACTATTAAACGACATCATAATAAAAAATGGTTACCCGCTCCCAATAATAGGAGAATTTCGAAGCATATTTTACTAAACACAATGGTTTACGATATTAAATTTTAAAAAAATATATAATTTAATCCGTATAAGGGAAGGCGAAAAATGGAAAACAGTATTTCGCACCAAACGAGGATATTACGAATACCTGGTAATGTTTTTCGGTTTTATTTACGCCCCCGCAACCTTTGAACTTATAATTAACCACATTTTTGGGGAATGTTTCAATATTTTTATTGTTATTTACCTGGACGATATCCTTATTTTTTCCAAAACGTTGGAAAAATACAAAAAACACGTTTATACAGTTTTACAAAAGCTATAAAACGCTAAACTTTTAATGGAGCCCGAAAAATACATTTTTACAGCAAGCAAATCAATTTCCTAGGATATATTATCGCCCCTGGAGAAATTAGGATGGAAGAATTAAAAATTCAAGTAATAAAGGAGAGGCCCCAACCATAAAACGTAAAAGACGTTCGGGTATTTTTGAAATTTGTGAATTTTTACAAAATATTTAGTCAAAGTTACGGCGCGATCGTTACCCTATTGACCAATTTAACTAAAAAGGATTTAAAATTCCAATAGACGGAACGAATATAGCAAATTTTCGAACAATTACGAAATGCAGTAGCATAAAAACCGATTTTTAAAATACCAGACTCAACGAAACCTTTCGAAATCGAAACCGACGCATCCGATTATGCAATCGGAGGATAATTTAGCCAACGAAACGAAAAAATACGCCTGCATTTTTGCGCCTTTTTCTCACAAAAATTATATAAACCAAAATTTAATTACCAAATCCACGATAAAAAACTTATAACTATTATTCGAATATTCGAAAAATGGAAACCACAATTATCCGGAATTAAATACGAAGTATTAATTCATACGGATTATAAAATTTTAACCCATTTTACTATTAGCAAAATGTTGAACAAACGACAAATTAAATGGGCAAAATTCCTATTAAAATTCCATTTTAAAATTATTTACGGAAAAGAAATAGAAAATGGCAGGGCCGACGCTTTTAGCAAAAGAGTAAATTATGAAAATACAGTACCCGAAGAAATACGGAAAATCTTTACGGTAAACGATAGCGGAAACCTTTTACCAATTTACCGAAATTTGATAACGATTAATACGGTAACTATACAGAAAAAATACGGAAAATCCACGAAAACAAAACCCACGAATACTAAGGAATTTCCAAAACATGGAAACGGTTAAAATAGCAGCATAATTTTAAAGGAATACGATAAAAAGTACGAAAAACCATTAAAAATTGCGAACTTTGCGCAAAAAGCAAATCCGCCAAATACAAGTTTCACGGGCTCCTACGACCTTTACCAGCCCCTAATAAGGCCTGGTAAACTATTATAATGGATTTTATTGTTAAATTACCATTTTCCGAAAAATTATTTATTAAAATTAAATATGATAATATATTAATTATAATGGATAAATTTATTAAATACGCCTATTTCCTATTTTATAAAGAAAGTAGCAACGCCAAAAAAATCGGTTATACATTCCTA
The DNA here is from genome assembly GCF_004337985.1 of Pyricularia pennisetigena. Lineage (NCBI taxonomy): Eukaryota > Fungi > Ascomycota > Sordariomycetes > Magnaporthales > Pyriculariaceae > Pyricularia > Pyricularia pennisetigena. The sequence goes on from NC_043742.1 coordinate 2,887,542, forward strand.
CGAATAATTGTTAATAACCACGGACTTCCAGAAAACATTATTACGGATAAAAATAAATTTTTTATATTAAAATTTTGGAAATCTTTAATGGAATAGTTAGAAATTAACCATAAGTTATTTACAGTATTCCACCCACAAATAAACGGATAAATAAAACGAATAAACCAAATATTAGAATAATACTTAAAATATTATATAAACCATAACCAGGATAAATGGGTACGGTTATTACCTATAATATAATTCGTATACAGCAGTTTAAAAAATAAAAATATTAAAATAACCCCGTTTTATGATAATGACGGATTTAACCCTACGGTATATGGAGAACTAAAAGCCACGATTACGGCCCCACGAACCGATAAATAAATAAACGAATTACGAAAACTCCACCAAAAATTCCAACAGGAATTAGAATTCGTACGAAAAAAAATAACCAAATACGCCAACCAGTATCGAATAAAAAAACCATTTTTTTAGGAAAGAAATAGCGTTTATTTTATTCGACGTAATATTAAAACATAACAACCAAATAGCAAATTTAATTTTAAAAAGTTTAAACTTTTTAAAATCGATAAAAAAATTAGCGAAACTAATTATAAATTATTATTACCAGGAATTATAAAAATCCACCCAACGTTCCACGTATTATTTTTGGAATTAACACCACCCGGTACCAATGTATAAAAAACAATCGAAATCGACGCAAAAAAAAAATACGACCTCGAACGAATATTGGACCATAAACGCAACTACGGTAAAACACAATATTTTGTTAAATGGGAAAATTATAAATACGAAAGAATATTTGGCAATCCTTTAATTATTTCCAAAATTGCCAGGAATTGTTCCGCCAATATTATTAAAAGCTGGATTTGCGAACAAATTAACCAAAAAAAAAGACGACCTAAAAAAACATTACCTACCATTCCCAAAAACTAAGGATCAACCAGGATTCGAAACCATACCATCAAACGAATTTATACAAAAAAACAATTAATATATACCACGAACTAAAATATATAAGCAAAACAATTTACCGACCGAATATTGCGTAAAAATATTTATTTTATCCAATTAAAAAAGGATTTAAAAAACTTATAGGGAAGGACAAATCCCAGACAAAATTGGAATCCGGATAAAACGATTCCAGGGACATTGTAAAAAAAGTTTCGGCCGATCGTCGTCGCTCCTCCTACTTTGCTTTTTAACGTTCGATTCGATCCAATTCCTCCAAATTATTAATCCCGCGAAATATAGTTTATATTATTTTTTCAACCCAAATTTTTTTTCTATTTTCGCAAACGGAAAAGTTTTAAATGTTTTTCCTAAATTTTTTGCTATTTTACCAAAATATTTTTTTCCAAAACCTCCATTTTAATATTAAATTTGGAATATTACCGACCGATATTACGCAATTAAATATTTGCAACACCTAATACGTCGCAACCGGAACGGTTGATACGAAAATATTCGATACAGCGAAATGAATTTTGCGGTGAAATTATATAACGTATTATACCGCGGGATTCGTAATAAAAATAAAAAAGCATATCCATAAAAAAAAGAAAAAGAAAAACGAAAAAGGCGTGGTGACGTTTTGTCGACGAACGACCAGATTTTAATTTAACTACACGATTAAATATGGCGCAAAAAAGTTAGCCAGGAAAAAAGGAAAGCGAAACAAGGATTAAGGGAGTACGGATTATTTAAAAGCCAAAAAAATTTGGTTAAGGGAAAGGAAGCCTAATATTATGATTGAATAATTGGGCCGGTACCAATAAGGCCAGGCGGGGTTACACCCCTTTTAACGATATACGGAACCCGACCGATAATAACGGGATTATATAAGGAAAAAGATTACGTAACCTCACGTAACCACCAAAAAAGCGATTTTTTGTGATTTGTAAAACCTCGATTGGGAATTATAAATCAAACAGATTAGGAAGATCACATTTGGAATACAGTTTATATAAAACACGTTTATTATTATGTAAATAAATTCGATTTTAGGATTGTTTAGCAGCAATTAAATTTCAATTAACCTCAATACTTACTTGAGAACGATTATAATTTTACCCCAGTTATTGAAAACCCCCGTTGCTTAGTCAAGACGCTCAGTTGCTTTAACCCACTGTACTTTACCCTAAGAACAGGTTACCCGATACCTTGATCGTAACATTTATCTTCAATTATTTTATTTATTAGCGACTTGTTTGTGTCTTTTAACTTACAACTCTAAAAATTAGTTAATAGCCAACTACGACGGCTTACCAGACAGACCAAAGTTCTATAATCACATTATTAACCGCTGTATAATATATAATTTATAATATCTTTATAACATTTCAACTCGAATTTTAAAAAATTATAACCGGGTTTTGTCCAAAAGCCTAATACCTCGTTTAAAAGCGGCCTATATAAAGAAAACCAAGACCGTTAGATGGTCAATTTTCAGCTTTATATACCTACAAACTTTGGTCTTCACTGAATTATCCGTTAAATAGTTATAAAAGATTCAACCACAACCTGGGGGTGTCCACTTCCGGGTCATGTCCACTTGTGGGTCACCCACTGTAGTCTGAGGAGAACTTCTCGAATTTCGACGCTCATGGCGGTACTTTCTTCCATTCGGCCACCAACCCTCCGGTATAAAAAAATAAATTAAAATTGTAAAAATAGGCGGTTTTTACGTTGAAGATAGCATATAATAACGTTATAAGGATCGATTTAATTTATACTTTTATTCGTTGTAATGACCGAATTTGATACCACTTGCCCTGAATCGGCTCATGGCGGTACTCTTATTTCCATTTCTTTTTCGATTTTCGATTTCTTTTTATATTATTTTTGTTTTTTAACCAAAGTTCAATTTTTTTTGCAAGTATGGAGTGGTATACGTATAAATAGCGCTATATCGAATCTTCGCAGATATACCTCAGTATATCAGCCGTTAAATAACCGGACAGGTAAGGTATATATAATTTTGCATATAATTTACAATCGACACGCTCTTATATTTTTACGAATTTTGACGATAATGAAACCGAATATCAAGGGATTGGATCACGTAGGCATACAAATGACTACGTGAGGCCCGTTTTATATTATTGGCTTTGATAACGTTTTCATTAAAAGCAATCGTAAAATTGTACTGTTTTGATCTTTTTTTGTTTTATTTAATAAAACAAAGTCAGGAAAAGAACGTTACACAGTATTCATATATAATAATGTAAAATGATTGACATCTCAAGGCTTTTTATTTAGTTTTACACATAATTGGGCGAGTCGTTAGCTTTTTTGAATAAATTCTTCCTTAAAATAAAAATGTTAATAGAACATTAGTTTGAAACGAAAAATGCATGCACTTTCCACCGATACGCTAATTTAAAAGCCCTTCTTATTATTCAATAATGTTTGTTCCGAATACCATTATTTAAAAAAACTACTCGAATATAATAATATTTATGAAAAAGTAAAAAAGAATTTAATATTTCAATATATATAACCAGTGAGGCCATGCCACCGGTTCCTGCGCAAAAAAGGTCAAAAAAATCACATATTACAACGCAGGTCACTGCGTATTTTTACGATTTTTATTCATTTTTCTATTCGAATATTCAATTGCATACTGTGGTTACACTGTCTCTTTTGCTGTTTTAGTGCGAATACAGTACTAATACCCGGCATGAGCGGCGAAAATCGACAAATTGTCCTTAGACTAGAACGAGCGCGATCTTTTCGGCCAATGCAATTGGTCGAAAAACCATGTGGCTAAAAGGTACATGGAGCGCTCGGACCCCGCTGGGGTCTAGTCTGAGCACTGAGATTATGGAATTATCGCTTTTCAGGGTTAACAGGTAGTCTCAGTGCTCAGATTAGACCCCCCTGCTTCGCAGTGGGGACCGAGCGCTCCATGTACCTTATAGCCACATGATTTTTTGACCAATTACATTCGACGAAAAAATCGCGCTCGTTCTATTCTGAGGACAATTTGTCGTATTTCGCGGTTCATGGCGGTATCATTAACAATATACCTGATGCTGCAACATTGCCAAAACCACGTTTTTAATTTGAAAATAATCCATTGTATGTCGGCGTTTATAACGGATATATGCATTGTATTCGCTATATATATATACGGGATACCCAAAAAAATAATAATATGATTATTGTGCAAAATTAAATATTCAATTAGAAAATAAACAGAAATCGTAAAAATAAAAGGTGACCTGTATAACAGAGTTTGAATTTATGTGGTTTTGTTGAAGCAGGAAGCGCTACTATACCTGGCTTTAAAGATTTAATATTTAAATATTAAATGCAAGTTGCAATTTTCAATTATATTTGATGAGTATTTTAAATAAAGGTAACTGTTTATGTAGCGCCAATAAATCAGAAAGTATTCATGTTCGCCAGTTGAACTTAGCAGAGCGCACGCCATGAGCGTTTAAAATTAATATTTTGTCAATACTTTTGCAAAAATTAATAAATCATTAGAAAACTGAACAATTCACCCAATCACTGACCAAAAGATTTGAGACTTTAATATAATCAGCTTTTACAGTAGTTTGTCAGATTGTTATCTCGTTTGCTTTTTTACAAATTTTGTATAATTGAGTAAAACAAAAATAGAAAAAGAATACAGATTTGGCATTTTTTCTGTTTAACAAGATAATAAGAGCGGGTATTGAAAACCGGACATCACGTAGGCGTTTGTTTGTAGACGTAATCCACCCCCAGTAATTCTGGCTTTATTATCGTTCAAATCGGTGGAGATATAAAAGCGTTTCGATTGTAAATTTTATAAAAAGTTGTATATACCCTACCTATCTGCTTATTTCACGGCTTATATAATACGTTCCAAACAACCAAATTTACTTTTCTGTTATTAATACGTATACGGCCCTCCAGCTGCAAAAGCTATGACATTTAATTAAAAAACAAATATAATATAAGACTGATCAAATAAAGCAAAAAGTAGACAAATGACACAAGTTTAAAATGTTTTTATATTAAAACATAATGAACACTGGTACTATAAATAAGGCTTGCCGTGGACGTTTGTTTAAATACGTATTCCAGTCCCTGACATTTTGGCTTTACTATTTATGAAATTGGTAAAATAAAGGCGTTTTAATTATAAATTATTTATAAAAATATATATACTTTGCCTATCCGTTTATTTAACTGCTTATACAGTACGGTAAATACACCCAGACTTGGTGCAGAGGTATATATCCGTATACCACCCCCACGTGCGAGAACTATAAAATTTGGTGAAAAAAACTAAAATGATATTGAAGAAAATCGAAAATTTACAGATTATCGAGAAAAACATTACCGCCATAAACGTATTAAGGGCAGGTGGTATCCAATTCGGCCTTTATAGCAAATAAAAATATAAAATAAATCCTTGCTAATAGTCTTAATAAATGCTATGTCCAACGTACAGACCGCTTATTTCTACGATTTTTATTTATTTGTTTAAAACGGAGTGTTGGTCGCAAAAATGCCGATAATACCGCCATGAACGGCGAAAATCGACAAGTTGTCCTCAGACCTAAACCAGAACGATTTCTGGATGGAGCCACAGGTACATGCAAAACCGCAATTAAGCCACGCTCAATTGTGGAGCTCTGGGCTTCAGGGATGAGCTCTAAGACTAATTAACAGGGTAATTAACTTTTAAATTGTTTTTTGAAATTAATTTTGTGGCGAAATTAGCGTTTTTAAGTGCAGATTTTGGGTTTGTAATCTAGCGGTTAGAACTTCGTTTGGGTTGGGTTTAGGGCTTTTATTTGTTGTAACTGGGCTTGGAAGGCCCGATATAGGGTTATTTTCCATTGTGAGGTAGTTTATATTATAGTAGTTAATTAAGTAACTTAATCGTAGAAGGGTAAATACCCTGCTTAGCAATGTTTATACCCTTTGCCTTTTAACAGGTATAAGTTTATAATTGCCAATTATAGGGTTTATTGCTATTTTTAGCAGTTAAATCCATTAAAATACGGGCTTAGAATCCCTAAAATCCGCGATTAGGTACCTTGGTATTTATACCAACCCAGGTGCGCGTGGCGAGCGAAAATGCGATTCGTTGTAACAACTGCAAAAATAGCGTTTTTAGTGGGTTAGCGGGCTAATAGCGGACAATTATAGGGGTTTTTGGCCTAATGTTACGATCAAGGTATCGGGTATCCTGTTCTTAGGGTAAAGTACAGTGGATTAAAACAAGTGAGCGTATTAACTGGGAAACTGGGGTTCTCAATAACTGGGGTGAAATTATAATCGTTTTGAAGTAAATATTAAGGTTAACCAAAGTTTAATTGCTGCTAAACAGTCCTAAAATCGAATCTATTTACATAATAATAAACGTATTTAATACAAACTTTATTCCCAATATAATCTGTTTTAATTTATTGAATTTGTAATTCCCAATCGAAATTTTACAAATTACCCGAAAGTATTCCTTAGTAATCACGCAATATTACGTGATTGGGTCGTTATATAATCCTATTTCCTGCCGGTCGGTATTTTTTTGGTCCAATATCGTTAAAAGGGGTGTAACCCCGCCTGGCCTCCCTAAGACCGGTCCAACTATTTGGTCGTAACATTAAATTTCCTTTCCTTTAACCAAATCTCTTTAGCCTTTGAATAATTCGTACTCCCCTAATCCTGGTTTTCAATTATATATTCCTTTTTTAACTCATTTCCCTACAATTTATTTAACTGCGTAATTAAATCGAAATATGGCCGTTCGTCGACAGAACGGCGCCACGCCCTTTTTGCGTTTTTCCTTCTTTTTTTTGTGGATATATTTTTTTGTTTTTACTGTAAATTTCACGGTATAATACGCTGCGCAATCTTACCGCAAAATTCCTCCCGTTGCGTCAAATATTTTCGCGTTAACCGTTCTGGTTACAATATATTAAGTATTTCGAATATTCAATTGCGTAATATGGGTCGTTAGCACTTAAAGTTTAACGTTAAAGTCGAGGTTTTGGAGGAGAATATGTTGGCGGAGCAGTAAAAAATTCAAAAAAGCAATAAAATTTTCTCGTTTGCGAGAACAGAAGAAATTGTGGTTTAAAAAAATAAGGCGAATTGTATTTCGCGGAAATGACGATTTGGAGGAATTGGATCGGGTGGAATGCGAAAAAATAAAGCAGGAGGAACAGCGGTAATTGGCCGAAATCTTCCCGAAATAATTTTGGAATCGCTTTTTCCGGATTTAAATTTTATTTGGGATTCCTCCTTTCCGATAAATCCTTTGAATCCTTTTTTATAAAACGAAATAAATATTTTTCCGCAGCATTTAATTCTTGAATTATTTCATTCGTATAATTTTGCTCATCGTATAAGTTAATCGCCTTTTAATAGGCTCGTTTAATGGTATAGTCTCGAATCCTGGTCGATCCTTAGCTTTTGGAGACGGTAAATAATGTTCTTTTAGGCCGTCCTTTTTTTTGCGTAACTTGCTCGTAAATTCTTTTCCTAATAATATTGGCGTAATAATTCCTGGCAGTTTCGAAAATGGTTAAAAGGGTCCAAAATATCTTATTCGTATCTATAATTTTCCTATTTAACAAGGTATTTTGTTTTACCGTGGTTGCGTTTATGGTCCAATATCTTTTCCATTTCGAACGTTTTTTGCGTTAATTTCGATTATTTTCTGTATAATGGTACCGCATGGTGCTGGTTCCAACAGTAATACGTGGAAGCTTGGGTAAATATTTATGGCGTCTGGTAATAGTAATTTGTGATTGGTGTCGCTATTTTCTTTATTAATTTTAAAAAGTCCAAACTTTTTAAATTTAGATTTGCTATCTGGTCGCTGTATTTTAGTATTGGGTCCATTGAAATAATCACTATTTGCCTCCTGGAAAAATTGTTCCTGTATCCGATATTGGTTGGCGTATTTGGTCATTTTTGCTCGTACGAATTTTAATTTTTCTTGGAGTTTTCGATGAAGTTTTCGTTATTCGCTTGCTTGTTTATCGGATTATGGGGCCGTAATCGTGGTCCTTAGTTTTCCATATACCGTAGGGTTAAGCTCGTAAATGGCGTAAAACGGGGTTATTTTAATATTTTCTTTTTTAAATTATTATAAATGAATTGTGCCGTGGGTAATAATTGTACCCAATTATCCTATTTGTGGTTTATATAATATTTTTGGTATTATTTTAATCGTTGGTTAATTCGTTTTGCTTATCCGTCCGCCTGCACGTGGAATGCTGTAAATAGCTTATAATAGGTCTTTAACTATTCCAGTAAAAACTTCCAAAATTTTAATGTAAAAAATTTATTTTTATTCGTAATTGCTAACAATTATTCGTAAAAATATATAAACGATTTTTTCGGCGACGCCACTTTTATTATGAACGCGAAAATAGACGTATTTGGTAAGTTTATCCACTATAACTAAAACATTATCGTACTTAGTTTTAGTAAATGGTTTTTCGGAAAATGGTAATTTAACGATAAAATGCATTATAATGGTTTACTAAGCCTTATTAGGGGCTGGTAAAGGTTATAGGAGCCCGTAAACCTTATACTTTGTGGATTTGCTTTTTGCGCAAAATTCGTAGTTTTTAATGGTTTTTCGTACTTTTTATCGTATTCCTTTAAAATTATAATACTGTTTTAGCGGTTTTTATGTTTTGGAAATTTTTTAATGTCCGGTAGCCTTATTTTCGTGGACTTTCCGTATTTCTTCCGGTGTGGTTACTGTATTAATTATTATAAGGTTTTGTTAAACCGGTAAAAGGTTTTCGTTGGCGTTTATTGTAAAGATTTTTCGTATTTTCTCGGGTATTATATTTTTATAATTTGGTTTTCGGCTAAAGGCGTCGGCCTTACCGTTTTTTATTCCTTTTAGATAGATAATCCTAAAATGGAATTTGGAAAGGAATTTTACCCATTTAATTTATCCTTTGTTTAGTATTCTGCTAATGGTAAGATTAGTTAGGTTTTTATCGTCTGTATAAAGTAAAATTTTCTATTTAATTCCGAATAATTGTAGTTACTATTTTTTAAATCCTGAGGTAATAGCTATAAATTTCTTATTGTGGATTTAGTAATTCAGTTCTAATCCATATAATTCTTGTGAAAAAAAGGCGCAAAGGTGTAGGCGTCTTTCTTCGTTTCGTTAGTGAAATTATCCTCCGATTACATAATTGGATACATCGGTTTCAATTTCAAAAGGTTTTGTTAAATCTGGTATTTTAAAAATTGGTTTTCGTATTATTGCGTTTCGTAGCTGTTCGAAAGCCTATTATACTTATTCCGTCCATTAAAACTTTATATCCTTTTTACTTATATTGGCTAATAGGGTGGCGATAGCGCCGTAATTTTTAATAAATTCTTTATGAAGACTGATAAATGAGAGGAATGCTCGGACGTCCTTTATATTTTATAGTTAGGGCCATTTTTCTATTACTGGTAATTTTAATTTTTCCATCCTTATTTCTCCAGGGGCAATAATATATTTTAGGAAATTAATTTACTTATTGTAAAGAATGCACTTTTTGGGTTTAAACAAAAGTTTAACGTTTTGCAGTTTTTGCAAAACTGTATAAACGTACTTTGAATATTTTTTCAACGTTTTGGAAAAAATATACATATCGTCCATGGAAATAACGACAAAAATATTTAAACATTTTTTAAAAGCGTGGTTAATTGTAATTTGGAAAGTTGCGGGGGCGTTGGCAAAACCGAAAAGCATTATCAGGTATTTGTAATATTTTTGCCTTATGCGTGATGCTGTGTTTTATTCCTCGCCTTCCTTTATACGGATTAAATTATATGCTCCTTTAAAATTTAATATTGTAAGCGATCATATTTAGTAAAATGCATTTCGGATTCTCTTTATTAACGGGAACGGGAAGTAATTCTTTCTGATAATATCGTTTAATTGGTTGTAATCCACGCATAATCGTATTTTTGCGATCGTTTTTAATGTAAAAAGGATTTGGTATCCTATTGATAATATTAATTGCTCAATATAACCTTTTTTTAAGGTTTTTTGCGAGGTATTCGTTTAGAGCTTCCATTCATGTCGGATTCAGACCGTATATTTTATGGAATTTGAATGGGGTTCCTTTTTTAAAAGGTATTATATGGTCGAACAGGCTATATTCGGGTAATCCGGTCTCGGACTTTTGGTTCAATAATCGTACATGTGCTTGGTATTTCTCTGGGATCTTACCGTTTTTGCTCTGTTGTTTTATTGTTGATATTATAAATCCTGATCGGATTTAGCTTGTAAATAATTGCTTTTTTCCGATATTAGCTCCGGGGTTGGTCGTCCCTTTTATAAATACGCCTTTTGCTTTATTTGGTTTTTCCGTACCTTACATTTCCTATATAAACCCTATTATACTGGAGGTCGTTCAGTAATTTAGTGTTTTTCCTACTTAATTTAACCTATAATCCAATCGATCCTGAGGTTGCTTTTTCTACACTCAAAAATTCCTAACATTATATTTTTATTCCTTATTTCCATATTATTTAAAATGACTTATTTCTTTCGTTTATAATTTTCCATCCAACAATATACGGTCTCTATTTCTATGATACCGTTCCCAAATAAAACTGCCTTTCCTTTTACGGTTTACAGTCAATATACCTTATTTTTTATTACCGAAATATCCGTCGTTCTTTCACAATTTCTAGGGATATATAATTGCTTTATACTTCGCTGTTAAGGAGCGCTCGTATAAACTTTCCATTAAATCGTATATTTAGGAATATATATTCGTGTACTGCTTTTATAACTTGGATAACGTTTAAGGTTTTTTATTCCGTTTTAATTATTACCGTCTGGTGCCCTATACCGGCTGGCCATTTAAATTCTTCATTTGCTGGATTCGCGTCGTAAATCCTTATTCTTTTTATTTCGGGCCGTATAATTGCTTTTAACTTGAATCCTATCGAATAGGTATTTTATTAGTGAGGGTATTTTTCGTACGTTCGTAGGTATTTCGTTATTTTTAACGCTGAAATTCCACACGATTTCGGTCATTAGTGCGGGTCCCGGTTATCGTAATTTCATTCCCTATCATACCTGTACTTTGGTTAACATATGTATTTTGCATATATTTCGGGTGCATTTGAACTATAAAAATTGTTTTTGGTTGCAATATATTATAGGGTAATCGTTACAGGGGGTGAAGATTACCGTTAATTTGGTATTAAATCTTAATTTAATTTCCTAAGTGGGTAAGTTAATGGTGGTATATATTTCGTGGATATTTGTTATTTTGCGTCGTCGTAGAACAAAGTCGGGGACTATTTTCCCGTTAAAATAAAATCCGCAATTATTTCGAAAATATTTTATTTAAAAGGTTTTTATGTATTTGGGATATTTAATATCCAAAATCGGGTCGTTTCCGAAAATTGGATTAATTGGTTTTATAAGGTTTTATATTTGTATTCGAAATGGTATTCCGGGGAATTGTATTAATTGGTCGCTTCGGTATAAATCGATGGGTTTTTTTTCGTAAATATAAAAGTTATTCTCCTTTACTGCATTGTATGGGTTTACAAGTATAACTTTTTCTTCGCCAAATTCGTTTTCGGATGTATTATTGGATTCGTTTATTGGGGTTTATTGGACTATTCGGATACGGTGGGTTTATCCAAATGATTTTGGTTCTAATTTTTCGACGGTTTTTTATTCCGTAAACTCGGGTAATTTGGCGTTCTATTTGTATAATTTAACTGGTGGTCTAATCCTAAAAAGTAGGCGGTCTCCTACTGCTAAAGTGCGGGTATCTTGGGTTTTCGCGGGTATTATCTTGCATCCATTTTCGAATTATTATAGGTTATTATAAGGTAAGCCAACGGCCTTGGGACCGTTGAATATCCTTATTAATGTTATTACTAACGCTAAGGGGAAACAAAAGGAAAAGGTATATATCCGGGTCGTGGTAATGTTTTTCCATTTAATATATTATCCCTAGCCCCCTTTTGTATCTTATTACGTAATACGTGCCTTAAATACAAGTCCATAATATAACCCGCATTCGCCCGTCCCCCATTAAATATGGTCCCAATTTGGAAGTATAAGGATAATGCAATAAACGCGTACCTTTTTCCTAGTCCCCGTCCCGTTATCGTCGCGATTCCGATATAGTATATTTTGGGCGTCGGTACCTATTATAATTTACCTGTCCATTATTTTGGGCGGTATAAATCCGTGGTCGGGTTTTGCCCGTTTACCCTTGGGTAGGGTTATATCGCGATTTTTCCGTCGTACCGTTCGCCCGCGGGCGTTTATCGTCGTTTATTTTCCTTTTAATTTAGGCGGTATAAGTCCGTAATCGGGTTTTATTTTTTATTTTTTGGCGGCGGTTATATTGCGGATTTTTTATTTTGTTTTCCGTTTGCGGGCTGTTGTCGCGGTTTATTTTCCTTTTATTTTGGACGGTGTCAATCCGTGGCCGAACTTTGCTTCCCCGCCTTTAGCTGCAATTATATCGTAATTTTTCAATTGTATTTTCCGTTTACGGGCATTTGTCGTAATCTTTTTTTTTATTTTGGGCGGTGTAAATCCGTGGTCGGGTTTTATTTTCCTACTTTTAATTACGGTTATGTTATGGTTTTTTTATCGTATTTTCCGTCTTCGGGCGGTTATCGCGGCTTGTTCTTTTTTATTTTGGGCGGTATAAATTTGGTTATCCATTGGTACATTTCTTTTCCTATGGTAATCGCGGTTTTTACCCGTCGCTTTTTTCCCGCGTTATCGTCCTGGTTTTTTCTATTTTCCAATTCCTTTTCGACTAAAATTCCTTTTGTATTTTTATTTTTTCGTCCCCGTTTTTTCCTTTCCTCGTTATTTTATCGATTTTTTCCCGTTTTTCCATCGCCCCGTTCCTTATCCGTATTGTTTTTATTTCGTTTATCCTCGTTTCCTGCTCGTTTTTATTTATTGTTCGTATCGTTATTTATCGCTACCAAATCGTCGCTATTATATCCCGGGTTCTTATTTCTTCGGTCGCGTCCCAAATAACGTTTAAATAAACCAACATTGGTAATAAAAATAACCGGCCTTTTAGCCGTAATGGTTAATTGTTTTTGTCGTATAACGGTAATAATCGCCCAATTGTAAATTGTATCGATTAAATGCCGATTGGGTGGTATCGTTAATATATATTCGCAACGTTTTCGTCACGCTGTCGGTGCCGCAAAATTCCAGGGTAATTTAAATAACGACGAATACACCGTTCCGGAAAATGTGTTTTTTTTTACGTTTTTTGCGTAAAAACGTCCAAAATAAATCAAGCTTGGGAATATGGTCCTACCCCCGGTAATATTAATTACCAACGATATTACGACACCAAAAAATCGTATTATTATTAGAGCGAAACCGTTTACGCTTTTAACCTTATTTTTCGCCGTCGCCTGCAAAAATACAAATCCACGATTTACAATGGCTATTATATCGTCCAACTTTTAATCAAAAATACCCTCGTGGACGGTAAAAAAGTCCCTGGTGAAAATACCGTCTTGTCCCGAAAATGTTTTACCGCTTATACCAATTGGGTCCGCGTTTACCAGGACGTATAAAATGAAATAACTAATTCCGGGGCCGCGACGACCCTTACCAAAACCATTATTTTTAGTATTATATCCAATAACCTTTCCTGCAACGGCGGTGATTGTAACCATTAATTAAAATAAGTTTTTGTATGCGGTTTTGTTTATTTGGAAATGCGTCCCGCTCCCTTAATATATAATTGTTTCGATAACGTTATTAATTTTTAAACTTTCCAGGAATATGATACGTCGCTTTATAAAAAGAATTTGCAAAAGAGCGCCAAAATAATAAAAATTTCGCTATTTTAATTGCTGTCCTAACCTCTTCCCTCGTTATTTATATATGTTAATTTCGTCCCGCTTATCTCTTACCTTTTTTATTTTTACCACCACCACGTTTGGTCGTCGTTTCGAACCCCTTTTGTCTCGTTACCTAATTTATCCCCGTTTTACCCGTGCCCTGACCCGGTATATATTTGGTTTTTCGCGCCCCCGCGCTCCTATTTCGTCGCGCCCTCGTATTTCTGGTCGTAATTTGGGTAAAAACCCTTTTTTTAAAGAATCTCGTCGTAAATTTGTTTTAATCGATGGTACCGCACGTCGTCGCACCGCCTTTTTGCGGGAAATGAACCAATTCGTTAAATAATGGGAATTTCCGATCTCCGAAAATAATACGGAAAATGATTAAATAAAAGACAAAAACGTTAAAATGGGGGGGGGGAAAAAAACGGAAGGAAATTTAAATAATAAATCGGAAACGTATAATTCGGTTTTCGATTTATGTTTTATTATCGCCCGAAATTATTGTTTCGTATTATCTATAATAATTTAATTTAAAGATTAAATGGGTGGGATATGGCCACGCCGCCCCAGGGATGGGCGCTGTTTGCGTAATCGTCGGTTTATTTCTACTGTTTTTCGCCCCGGAAGAAATTTCATTTTACCTGTTTTTATTACCGTATGTTTGGTTAAATGAATATTTATTTTGAATTTACCGCATCGCCTTCTTACCGGGGAATTGTCGGCCTTTTTATTCATTATGGTAAATCCCTGGTCCGGTTAAATATTTTGTTGCTGGCGTCGTTTTGATATTGGGCCATTATTGTGAACATGGCTAGCGCAGGGCTAGTTATATTAGCGACCCTGCATTATCTTATAACGGCTAGCACGGGCTAATTTTATCAGTCACACTGCATCGAATAAATAAATAAATAACAAAGAAAACGTATACGCGTTTATACACACAAAGCTTTATATATCACGTCTTTGTTCATAATTTCAACAACAAAACAAATACGTCATATATAATCTAGCTTAGTGGTATAATGCACGTACCATAATCTATATTATATATACGTTGTTGAAGTGCGTGGGTTCAAATCCCGTTGTGGTCGCAGATTTTCTGTGCATGCATTAGCACAATAGGCCGTTAGGCTCAATAGGTCGGCAGGTCAGTCACATAAATAAGGCCAAATCATGTGACGTGACCGCGCATTCCGGACATCCGGATCGAAGATCTGCACCTACGGATTCGAACACGTAATTCACAACTTAGCCTTAGATTTGTCACCTTTACAACCTTCATCGATTCAACGATTCAACGAATCGATTGTGCAACAATATATCATCTCTACTACCCGCTAGCAGACGGTTATCTGCCATTTCAACGTTCCATCAGCCTTATACGTGATCCACTTTTCCCCGCGTTCAATATTAAGCTTATTCTATCTCGTAACCTCCTCACAATTATTCGTCCGGGCCGGCCCCCATTTCGTGTCGAATTCGTCTAATACCCGTATATTTTCCACTGCTAATAAATCTTTTTATATGGGTTCGTCGTACTTTTTCCATTTTATTAAAACTTTGCGTTTGCGCCTTTTTTTACTACGTTTTTCGCAATTAGGATTTTTTTTATTACCCATCTTTCCGCGGTATCGTTATCTAAATTTAATAGGATCAATAACCGGCCGGGTTCAATATCGGTACGCATTTGGGACGGTAATAAATTATCCGCGGTTTTTTCGATTAATTCCACGTAAATGGTGGGGTGGACTTTTTTCGGGACGTTTAACGTAACCGTTAATGGTATAAAAATCGCCACGATTATGTATTTATTCGCTATAAAAATAAAGCTTTTATTCGGGCGGTTAATTTTAACCTTTTGTAGGTTAAAAAAAATTTTATCCCCTATTTTAAAACGTTCCACCGGTTTCCGTATTTTATTTGCGTTTTTTTTGGCGTTAGTATATATAAACCATAGCGGCGTGAGCCACCTTTATACCGTGTCTAAAATGCTATTGTTAATTATATGCGTTATTTAGCATGTAATGGGTCCACCTTTATTTGTATATAAGCCATAATAGATAGTGCCGAAATGGGGCTGTTAGGGCTGTCGGATTTTCTGTTATATTTTGTGTATTGCAGGAGTTGCGATTCAAAGTCAGCGAGTGGGGTTTCACCCTGTACCGGGTTGAAATTTTCACCAAGTCAGCGTGCGAACCTAGAAATGGTTTATATGGAAATAAGGGTGTTTTTTCAACAACGTATACAAAATAATTTTTCGGAAAATCGTATGCGGTACCGGAGCCCTTTGCGGGGTGCGGACCCCCACTTCGATGTCGGAAAGTATATAAGGGAGACAAAACAAAATTTCCCCCACAAATAAATCAAATTTATTAATCCCAAAATTAGTGAACCACTTTAGTGAATTTAATGCATTTAAGCCCTGTAATTACAGGCTTTACAACGCAATTAGCATTACGCCGCACCTACGCTAATACCTAAACCCCTGTTAGCAACCCATATTATTAACAAATCATAAGCCCGGAAAGGTTTTAGTTTGTGCATTAAAATGTATTTTGCATCGTTGGAAAGCCTGAAATTCAGGTTTTATTTTGGTTATTGACGCATTTTTACAATACGTATATTGACGAAAATATTGCTGTTTTTGTGTGAAATTGTTGGTTTTAGGCGCTAATTTAGCACTTAACCCCCTGTATTTACAATAGGGATCGCTAAACATTAGCGTTCGACTCAGGCCTTTTCAGGTACTGCAGCGTTCGCTTGCATTGCAAATCCAAAATTTTTGGTATGGCTTTTGTGGATCGTGCACGCCATTGTAATTGGCTCAAATTTTTAATAGGGTTTACGCTAGCGAATCAGGGCCAAAAACCCCTGTATTCGGTCGCTAATAACCCATTCAATCATAATGCGTTTAATAGGGTTTACAATAACCCATAAACCCATTAGCGGAATTACGTTAATGGTTAGTTTACCCTGCACGATACCCCGCAATTTACCCTGCACCCATCTAACGAATTGAATTCGTTACGTGCACGTGGATTGGTACAAATACCAGGGCAACCATTAATTGCGGATTTTAGGGATTCTCACCCTGTAATTTAATGCACTTTAACCATTGGAAAATAGCAATAAACCCTGTAATTGGCAATTACAGGCTTATACCCGTTAAAAGGCAAACGGTATAGCAAATCCTAAATTAAATAGGGTATTTATCCTTAGGCGATTATGTTAATTGATTATAACTATAAATTAGAGAATTACAATTATAATTCAAATTATCCTATAATGGAAAACAACCCTATATCGGGCCTTCCAGACCCAATTTTAACAAATAGGGGGCCTAATCCCAACCCAAACAAAATTTTAACCACTAAAATACAGGCCTAAAGCCTGCAATTAAAAGCGTTAACTACGCAAATAAATTTATCTCAAAGGATAATTTAACAATTAATTGCCCTATTAACCGTTAAAAACGGTAATTTTACGAATTTTTCAGGTAATTCGGAAAATATACCCGCGACCGAACCCCTTAATCCACCTGGTAACCTAATTTTAGGTGACGGGATAGGTAAAAAACTATCGAAACGGGTATTTTCCTTCCCTGCAAATTGTAAACAAATAGGGGCTAGCAATTACGATTTGTGGAAATTGGCGTTAATAGTACAATTTAGGGCTATAAAAACAGCGGAGTTTCTTTCCAACCCTAAAATTGGTTATACCCTACCGGAACACGAGCAATTAGTCCTATTATTGCTTATAAAAAACAGCTTAACCAAAAAACCTTTTAAATCCATTGCATGGCATTCTAACCCCGTAACGGTTTATAAAACCCTGGAAAATAATTATTCCGTTACACCCGAAATTAGTCGAAATTCACTATATCGGGAATTCCACGCCTTAAACTCTTCGAAATTTAAAAGATCAATACCTAAATTCATCAACCGTTTTAACTTATTAATAGCTAAATTAGCGAATGCTAACGTGCAAATTGACCCCGTAAACGTACGAAACCAATATTTACGGGCCCTGGAGGGGATATTCCCTATTTGGACCGAACGCCAACGCAATACTTAACGGGCCCTGCAGGTAATAGGCCAAAATTCGGAAAAATTGAATTTGCAATACCTTATAGCGGACCTTATATCCGAAAATTCGATTTTAGGTTCCACAACGGCTAATACCGCCAGTTATAGGTCTGAAGGCAAAAAAACGGGTAAAAAAACGCTAAAAAAGACGTTAAAAAGGAGAATAATGGGCATGAAAACACCTTTAAATCACGAAAAAAAGTAAAAACTCTAATTCGGATTCTGCCTTTGCAAAAAATACGAAATCCTCCAACTCCAGCGAATTAACCGCTGCAATGTCCATAATTTTTATAAATTTCGAACTATTTATGGGTTCGATTCCAGGTGACGTTAACGAATACGCAGCGTATAACGCCCTGGAGCAGGAGGTTAATTCCGCTATTAGCGGAATTATAAAATTACGTTCGGATTCGGATTCGGAAACCGATACCCGTAAAACGCTAAAACCACAGGCTTTAACAGCTAATTTTAAAATTAAGATGAAACCTGGACGCGGCGTAAAAAGGACCCCTAAGCCTTGGAAATTAGGTTACTTTATCCTATACGATATAAATAGCACGCACCGTATTTTTGCAAATAAGCAATTTTTTACCGATTATACCCCCGGCTTTACAGTCGAAATCGGTACAAAAGGTGGCCCTATTAGGCCTGTAAACACCGGAACTGTGAAAATACAAATCCGTTACCCCCAAAAAGCTGACGAATTTAAAAAGGTTACGTTAAATAACGTTTTGTTTATCCTTTCGTTTAAAATAAATATCGTTAATGGCCTTATACACTATAATACAGGGAGCGTATTATTAAAAAATACCCTGTAAGATAAGGATCGCAAAGCGTAAAAACGTTTAAATACTGCTAAACATTTGTTTTATTTAAAGGTTAAAAGGTGATGTTAATTATATGCGTTATTTAGCATGTGATGGGTCCACCTTTATTTGTATATAAACCATAATAGATAGTGCCGAAATGGGGCTGTTGGGGCTGTCATATTTTCTATTATGTTTTGTGTGTTGCAGGAGTTGCGATTCAAAGTCAGCGAGTGGGGTTTCACCCTGTACCGGGTTGAAATTTTCACCAAATCAGCGTGCGAACCTAGAAATGGTTTATATGGAAATGAGGGTGTTTTTTCAACAACGCATACACAATAATTTTTCGGAAAATCGTGTGCGGCACCGGAACCCTTTGCGGGGTGCGGACCCCCATTTCGATGTCGGAGAGTATGTAAGGGAAATAAAGCGAAGTTTCCCCCACCAATGAATCAAATCTATTAATCCCAAAGTTAGTGAGCCATTTTAGTGAATTTAGTGCATTTAAGCCCTGTCATTACAGGCTTTTACAACGCAACTAGCACTACGCCGCACCTAGGCTAATGCCTAAGCCCCTGTTAGCAACCCATATCGTTAACAGCTATAAAAACAAATTCACGCGGCTTTTGGGCGTGGAACCCGGCCCTCCATTTACTTATATTATCGGGACCGCGTTTATTTTATAATTCCATAATAACCTGTAACAACTCAACCCTGTAATTAACGAATTTTAGTTATTAGCGCTAATTAAACGGCTGGTAAATACCCGGGCCAGTTTATTTAGTCGAATACCACGAAAACCTTTAAATAACATTATATTTCCACTTAATGCGTTCCGTACCATTATCCGTTTTTGGGTGGTAGGACGTCAATAATAATTGTAAAATTTTTGTTTATCGGTACAATTCCAACTGATAACCCTTTGCCCAATTTAACCCCCGGTCCGAAATAATCGCGCTAAGGACACCCCTAAGCCGCCATGAAATAAAAAGAATTTTGCGGCGTAAATTTCGGCCTTTATCGAATTTATCGCTTTTAATTGGACATATTTGGAAAAGTTATTAATTATAACCGTTATATAACGCGACGCATCCGTATCGTTACCTAGTAAAACCGTTGTAAAATCGATAAAAATTCATTTCCAGAACCTGTCCGCTATTAATAGGGGTTATAATAACCTTTATTTGCGTCGTTTCGACGGTTTTAACCTACGGTAAATGCCGCAATTACGTACGAATCGTCGGACATATTCGGCCATCCCGTCCCAAAATTAATTTCGGACCAGGATCGAAAATATATTATTCTTACCGCAATAATTAATTATTAGGGATTCATACATCCGTTATAAAATTACCGTAATTAGGGGTTCCTAATTGGGTAATTGAAAACGGTTTTTATACAATAACGTGCCAGAAGCGTTTATTAAATAATCCGTTATTTATACCATCGTTTTGATTTCGGGTAGGAATCGTTTTATCTCCTGCTGGACCGCGTTACGTTTATAGGCGTATACCAGGTTTTCTTCCATTAATTTTTTCCCAAATCCGGTTACATAAAGCTGTTGGAAAATAAGTATTCTTTCCGGGTCCGCCGGTAATATATTTGGTAATAATATTTAAAAAATGCCGATTATAATTATACCGGGTATTGGACTCAATATTATCGTCTTTTTCTCCTCGTTAATTGCGTCCTGCTTCCGTTTCGATAACGCGTCGGGGATTATCGCGTATTTTTTTAATCGGTATTTTAAAATATATTTAATTTTGGATAGGATTTCCGCCCACCGTATTTGTCGTTTTAACATTACCCTCGGTTTCGTAAAATATTCGAATATTTTTGAATCCGTAAAAATAGTAAAAGGAAAACGGATATTACGTAACTCCGCTTTCTATATTTGCTAATAATGGACGACCGCGAGCAATTCCTTATCGTAAGTAATATAATTACGTTAAACCGTGGTTAATTTAACGAAATAAAATGTTACCGGTTTCTATAACCCGTTTTTCCCTTTTTATACTAATACCCCCCGATAATTGCGCCGGAAAAATCCGCTTACACTTTCGTTTCCACTTCGTTATTCCATTGGACCAATATTAGCGTTTGCAAAAATATTTGATTAAATATTTTGAAAACGGCGTCCTTTTGTAATATTCATTTGGACAGTATTCCTTTTTTAATAAACCGAAATAGGGGCGCCGTTAAACCCAAATACCCGTTTATAAAGTTTCGGTAAAAATTGACGAATTTTAAAAAACCCCGCAATCCTTTTAACCTCGTTGGGGTTTCCCATTCCCGTACCGCGCGTAATTTCTCCGGATCGACCGCCACGCTTATATTAACGTAAATATTAAACCTAAAATATTTACCCAAGGTTATTGCGAACGCGTTTTTTATCCGAATTTAAATATAATCCCGCCTTTTTCAATTTTCCCAAAATATGGGCAAATATCCGCCAATAATCCGTTTTGGAACCGGACGTATAAATTAAATTATCGTCCAAATATATTAATATATGATCGCCGAATATATATCCTAAAACACGGTTAATATATCGTTAAAACCTGGCCGGGGCGCCCGCTAATCTGAGCGGGTATATTAACCATTCGCATAATTCGAATTTTGTGCAAAAAATCGTAAAATATTTATCCCTTTCGGCCACGCGTAATTTATAAACAGCTGCGCGTACGTTTATTTTAATAAACTATTTTACCCCGGATAAAAAGCGGAGCGTTTTTTTAATTAATAGTAAACAATACCGGTCCTATATTATAATAGCGATCAATATTTTATAATCGACGTATAAACGCCATTTTCCAAAAGTTTTCCGAACTGTTAGGACCGGGCCGCGGTTAACAACGCGTTTACTCGGATTTATTTTTTATTTATTATATCGATTATTTGTCGGCGCAATTCCAGCAATTAATCGCGCGGTATATAATAGAACCGGCCTTATAATAATAACGGGGATTAACCGTTATTGTTTTCCAGGATCCGGATATAATAATCTAATTCGCTTTTATACAGGGGTAAAACCGAAATTTTACCGTCGCTAAATAAATTTTCGAAACTTTTTAACTTTTCGGGTAACGTCGCCGGTAGCCCTGCGTCATTCTCATTTACCGCCGATAAGGTTGGGACCCGGGTTATATTTTGTAATAAAATAAAAGCGAATTATATTTATTCGTTCGTATTTTCTTTTGTTTTTCGGGCCGTTATTAGGAATACGTTACCCAGAATTACCGTAGGAATCCTACTTTTCGGGCGCAGGGATAATTCCTGCACGAACAATTTTCTAACAAACCTTATTTTTAACCTTCCCTAATTTGGGTTAAATACCATTTTTCGGTAAATTATCCAAACGAATCCCAGGAACAGGTCCTGGGTTAATCCCGAGATAATATAGAAAAGTATTAACGCAAATTAACCGTCGATATCCACGTCGCAATTACCCATTTCCCGTATATCGGTTCGTGTTCGTCCCGTTACCGTGCCTCACCGGCGGGTTGATGGTAGAACAATTTTTATTATTTTTAATTTGTCGGTATAATATTTATTTATAACCGCCCAATATTCGCACCCTAAATCCATTTATATAATAATAAATTTCAATAAATTAATCAAAACCGGGATAAGGAATGGTCGCCTATTTATAATGATTTATATTTCTTCAATTGTTTTTTCCCATTTGTATTTGCTAATATAATATAAAACAGTCGGGGCCCGGCGCGTTTCCTTTTTTGGGTTAAAATTGCGGCCAAAAATCTAATGTTTTCCTTTTTCGGGGTCGTTCCACGTTGGACGTATAACCGGCGCAAACTGGTAATCCTGGGTATAATAGCAAGTAAACCCGCAACGGCAATAGGCCCCTGTTTCGCGGCGTCGTTGGAATTCCTAAACGAATATTTATAAAACCCGATTTTTCCCTTTATTTCCATCCAATCGGCGCCTTTTTCGTTTTTCACCAACGTTATAACGGCCGCGGCCAATTTTATCGTTAATAGGCCTATCATTATTATATTTTTAAAACCCGTTTATACAGAATTCGGAGAGCAGACGTTCCGTTTTTAACTAAAACGCTTTTTTAAATCGATAATTTCCAGGTCCTGGGCGATATAACGGTATACAACCATAAATCCTTCATAGGAATCGGAGGCGATACCTTTTTTTACCGACGCCTTTTTTATCCTATTAACGACCCGGAAACGTAAATAATTAGCCCGTATTTCGTTTAATTATTCGAAAGCCCCGGCCGCCGTAAAAAAACGTTCGAATTTGGTAGAACAATGTGCGAATAATTCGCCGTATCGCATACAAAACACCTTTAATTCGGCGAAAGTTTAAGCTTTTCTATATAAGTAGTCGTACGTGCGCCCGAAATATTCGATAAAATTTTCGTGGTTATACCTTTTTTCCGTACCTTTTATTTCGTAAAACAAACGGACCATATTTTATATTATTGTGGTCAAACTAAATTATATATATTCGAATTGGTCGCGCTGGTTTCTAATAAATTCCGTATCCCGTATTAATTTATACGAAATAATTTATTTCCAAATTGTAAACGCAACCTGTACGCCGTCCTACGGTGGGGGGTTACGTAAAAACTTTTTTTTAAAATGTTATTTTTGCGCGATTACGCCTACGTTCGAGGATTGCAATTGCATTTAAACGACACGTTTTTCCAATATCGTAATATTTGCAGCCAGGCTTTGGTAAAAATCGTGGGTTTCCCCTCCCAGGCCTGGCCTTAGGTTAGCCATTATCGTACTTAAATTAAACCTTAGTAAGTATTATAAAATAAACCGATGGCTTTGGGACCGTCAAATATCCTTATTGGTATTATTACTAACGTTAAAAAGAGAAGGAAGGAAAAGGTGTATATCCGGGTCGTGGTAATGTTTTTCCCTTTTATATATTATCCCTAACCCGCTCTTATATCTTATTACGTGATACATGCCTTAGGCACGAGTCCATAACATAGGTTGTATAATTGTATATATAGTATATAATCCAGTTTATTAGTTCGTACTGGTCTGAAAATGTTATTTATTAGTCACTTATTGCGTTTAATCCTCGTAATTTGGTTTTAACGTCAGGGGTGTTATTCTATTGTTTAATTACCAAGTCGAAATAAAGGTTGGGAACGTTTCTGGAATTAGATTTGGTAGTATATCCCGGTTTATCACACTTAAAACATTCACCATTTTTGGGGTCCTTACGAAGCTTTCGGAATTGGGTTGCGTTTGAATTTATAAATCCGCTATATATCCCATATAAGGTATTATATTAACGAGGCTGTTTAGGGTACTGGTATTGACGTCCTATTTCAGCTTATCGCAAAACTGGGCCCCATACACTGCGTTTTTCGCGTCGTTCCAATTTTTGCTTATAAAATCGGTTATCGATTTTAACCGCTATTCCATATATTTTACTAACGTATCGGGCCGTTCTTTTCTAATCAATTCGTCCTCAACCCGTTTTTTCAACTTTGCATAAAAGCGTACTATTAGGGCTTCCTTAACCCATAATAATTTGGCGTTAATTTGTCGAAACTCATTAATATATGTAAATACCAATTTAGTTTGGGTAAAGCGTACCAATTTGCCTTTAACTTTGCGTTTCTCGTCTGGGTTACCGAATACTCCCTTAACACATTTTTCGAAATTTTCGTAACTGTGGAAAATGCGGTTAATTTTAGCTTTACGGTTATTTTCCTCCTCGTAATCCAAATAATTTCATAAAATTGGTTGGAACCAGGCGAACGCACCGCCTTTTAACAGCGAAGCTGCGTAAATAACCTTATT
Source organism: Pyricularia pennisetigena (assembly GCF_004337985.1). Lineage (NCBI taxonomy): Eukaryota > Fungi > Ascomycota > Sordariomycetes > Magnaporthales > Pyriculariaceae > Pyricularia > Pyricularia pennisetigena. The sequence goes on from NC_043742.1 coordinate 2,912,079, forward strand.
TGCGTTATTAGGTAAATTATGCGTATTAAAATGAAAATAAGCCCGGGTTTTTATAGAAAGTATTTACAAAAAACCTGTAATACCATTATGAAATAGTAGTGAAAAGTATTTTATATAATTTTCATTAATTCGATTAATTTATTCTGTTATTCGTTCCTAAACCTGTCCCTTTTCCGTTTAAAACGTCGCGACTATTAAATGCAAGGCGTCGTCGCTGGCCGGAGCGTGAATAGTAAAAAGGGTTAAAGGGGTGGTTTGATTGGAAAATATTATTGAAGGGGTATTATTCGGTATATTTTAAGGCAAAATACTAAATAGGACCAATTAAAATATTACGATTAAAATCTCGGGTCACCTGTTTTTCAGGTAAAATATACTAGGTTAAACCAATTAAGCGTTTTAATCGGGTGACTGGGGTTTTTAATAATTGGGGTGAAATTATAATCGTTTTCAAGAAAATATTAAGGTTAACTAAAGTTTAATTGCTGCTAAGCAATTTTAAAATTGAATTTATTTACATAGTAATACGCGTATTTTATATAAACTATATTTCTAATGTAATCTTTTTTAATCTATTAAATCTGTAATTCCAAAGCGAGGTTTTACAAATTACCCGAAATTATTCGTTAGTGATTACGGAATGCGACGTAATTGGGTCCTTATATAATCCTGTTTCCTGCCGGTCGGTGTTTCTTTGGTCGAGTGTCGTTAGGAGGGGTGTGACCCCGCCTGGCCTCCCTAGTACCGGCCCAATTGTCTGGTCGTAACACCTAAGTTGTCGGCGTAAACCCCATTAAGTAAATTAATTCGAATGGGTTATTAGCGAACGAATACAGGGGTTTTGAGCCATATTTCGTTAGCGTGGATCCTATTTAAGATTTAAGCCAAATACAGCGCGGTGAATAATCTATTAAAGTGCCAAACTAATTTTGGATTTGCAATGCTAGCGAACGCTGTGATATTTAAAAATTAGGCCTAAGTCGACCGCCAGTTTTTAGGGATTTTTATTGTGAATCCAGGGGGCTTAGGTGTTAAAACATTATTTATAATCACCAATCTCGCACAAAAACAGGAATAGTTTGGTCAATATACGTGCTGTAGGGATGCGAGAATCACAGAAATAAGACCTGAAATTTAGGTTTTTCAAAAAACACCCCTATTACCGTATAAGCCACTTTTGGGTTCGCACGCAGTGGTGCAGAGTAACTAGTTTATAGGTACAGGGCTGGTATTATCCCTGGTATAAGGTAAATCTTATTCGCTGACCTTTATAACGCAACTCCTATAATATACAATGTAATTAATAACGTTGGGTACCGCTTAACCGCACCCCCCTAACAACCGTACCCCCAAGATCTAACAATGAAATTTCGCGTTTCGGAAATCGATTTAAAAATAAAACTGTTAACGTACAAAAATATAATCGCTTTTAGGCTGTTCTGGTTTATTAACCTTTTTTATTAGTTAAAGATTCCCAGTTTTCTATCTTATTTTCCTGTAATCCAATTATATTTTATTTGTTTACCAGAAGCTCGTTTGGATCCGGAACCACCCTCTGTTTTTCAACCGGCCGTATTACCTCCAACTGTGCTTTAAATAGACTAATCTTTTGCTAAATTTAAACCAATAAAATATTTTTGGTTTCGAACTTTTTTTGGACTTTTACAAACTAAAGCCGTAAAATGGCGTTATTTGTTTCGGACCGGGAAATTACCTATATTGAAATCTAGTATTTCGAGTCGTTTAAGGGTTTTCCAAATAAAGAAAAACAGGTCGTTAATATGTTCGGTTGGACTTTCCGGTGTTTTGTACTTTTAGAAACCATTATTTCTTTTCGCCATTAACGCTGCTATTTTCTTATAAAAAACGGTTAAAAACTCTTTAACCAAGTTTACCGGCTATAACCCAGTCGTATGCCAATTAAATTGGATAATTCTTCCAGTAAATGCTTTTGATTTGGTTTTTTAATAGCAGATTAAAAGGTTTCGCTTTTCAATAACCGTTAAACAGTAAAACTGGCTTATGAATCCAAATTAACATTAATTACCCTGCTTTTACGGCCCAAGAACCAAGGAACCCAATGGTTAAAAAACGTGCGACGAATAAAAGGGTGAATATAGGAGTTAAATGTTATTTTGGAAGTAAATAAGCATAAATTCGTTCGCGATGTGTAATTTATAGCCGTCGAAAACCACTAACCGTTTTTAGGGGTATTGGGTTGGGCATACGAATAAACACCTTTTCTAACCATTTTATAACCGTTCAACTATTTGTCTACCCGTTTTTAATTATTCAAAATCACAAATTATCGAAAAGGCCTAAATCCGTCCGAAATTCTTATTATTATACGCTTTTTCCCTTAAATAAAACCAATGGAAATTTGGTAACGCCCGTAACCAATTAGTATTTAATTATATTCGTCCCACCCCACGTTCCGGGTTTTCTTTCGTTGTAACGGCCGGATCCCGATAAACTTTAATACCAGGCTGTTTAATTGCTAACTTTCTCTTATAACGGTTTCGTCGATATTCCACCGATCTTCTGGTTTAATATCGTTAATAACGGGGTTTATAATATAAAACCGTTATAATTGAATTATTTCCGTAAAAACCGCATTAACACGGGCTTTATTATTCGACGGGGCCTTTAGGTTTTAAGGATTGGATAAAAAACCAAAAACCGGGTTATCTAACCTTTTTTTAAACCTTTGATTTTTCCGGCGGCCTAAAAAATTCGTTCCACAAAAAAACAAAAATTTTAATGCGTTGATAAAAGGCTTAAAACGGTTTGGGTAAACACCCAATTAGTTAAATGTTTTTCCCATTCCGGTAAAAGTTTTTAAAATAGTTATTTTGTTTGTTATTTAAATTGGGCGCCGTTAAAATGACCTCGAAGGGTGCTTATAGGTATACCCCATTTTTGGGATGCTTTTGTAATTGATTCGCCATTTTGAACGTCGTTAACGGCGGAAATAAACCGATTTTTGGTATATTCTGTCATTTTGAAAATAAAGAAACGAAATTAGAAAAAAGTAATGCAAAAACAGAAAATCTATGGAAACATTTATGATAGAAGTTCGAAAGTGAAAATAGAAGTGTTGTTAGCTTTGGGGTGCGGTTGTTGGGGGTGTGCGGTTAGGGGGTACCTAACGTTTATCCGATGACCCCGATAGCCACATTTCGGCATCATATATTGTGGATCATCTATCAATAAAACTGGGTCCATTATATGCAAAACAACGTATATAATCAACATATATCTATAACCGTATACTGACAAATTGGCTTAGTTTAAAACAATTACAATACGTAATTGTTAAAATGTAGGCCAGCGAAATTTATATTTTGGACTTTTGCATACCTTTTATATACAATTTAAGGACGCTAGAAGATAGAGTAAGCTTGATTTTGAACGCGGGGAAAGGTGGATTACCTACAAGGCTAATGGAACGTTAAAATGGCAGATAACTGTCTGCTACCGGGTAATAAAGAGAATATATCGTTATTACATATTCGATGTGTTTAATTGTTATATCGTTCAATCGATAATTCGATGAATTTGAGGCCAAGTTGCAAATTACGTGTTCGAATCCGTAGGCGCAGATCTTCGATCCGTATTGCGGGAATGCGGGGTTATATTACATGATTGGCCTTATTTATGTGACTCACCTGCGGCCTATTGAGCCTATCTGCTCATTCACCCTAACGGCCTGGTGTGCCTATGTATGCACATAGAATCAGCGATTACAACGGGATTCGAACTTACGCACTTTAATAACGTATATATAAAATAGATTACAGTAAATGCATTAAACTATTAAGTTCGATTATATATATCGTATTTGTTTTATGATTAAAATTATGGACAAAGACGTGATATATAAGGTTTTGTATATATTAACTCGTATACGGTTTATTTATTTTATATATATTCATTTAATGCAGGGTAATTAATAATACTAGCTTAAGTTAACCCTTATTGGGAGATGCAGGGTAGTTAATAGAATTAGCCCTGCGTTAGCCATGTTTATATATAGAAAATAATAATCCATATTTTAGTGGTAATCCGGATTTTAAGGACCCCTTATCCGAGAAGGGGGTTAGTAAAGCAAAACGCATAATTAATGCCGAAATTGGGTTATGGGTTTATCCGTTTATTATACATTATAAGAGTTGCATCTAAAGGTTAGCGAATGGGCTTTACCCTATATGTTACGATCGAGGTATCGTAAAACCTGTTCTTAGGATAAAGTACAGTGGGTTCAAGCAACTGAAGGTCTTGGCTGGATAACTGGGGCTCTTAATAACGGGGGTGAAATTATAATCGTTCTCGAATTATTATTGAGGTTAATCAAAATTTAATTGCTGTTTAACAATCCTAAAATCGAATCTATTTAAATAACATTAAACGCGTCTTATATAGACTATATTCCCAATATAATTTCTCCTAATTTTTGGTAAATCGCAGAAATCACTTCCTTGAATTTATTATAATTTTTAAAGGATCATTAAAATTACTTTTTCTGGCAATTACGTAATATTATGTAACTGGATCCTTACGTAATCCTATTCCCTATCGGTCGGTGTTTTGTCTGGTTAAATGTCGTTAAAAGGGGTGTAACCCCGCCTGGTCTTACTAGTACCAACCCGATTATTTGGTCGTAATACCAGGTTTCCTCTCCCTTAACCAAATCCCTTTAACTTTTAAATAATTCGTATTCCTTTCATCTTTGTGTTTATTTCCATATTCCTCCTTTGCTAACTTTTTTGCGCTATATCCAATCGCGTTTCCAAATCGAAATTTAGTCGTTCGTCGACAGAACGTCGACACGCCCTCCTTTTTTTGATTATCGGCTAATATTATTAAAATACCTTTTTATAATCCCTACTATACCAAAAGCGTAACATTTTTTTTAAATATCTCCTTAAAATTCTTTTCGTTATATGGACTATGTTCGTTTAAACTGTTTTGGGTACGATGAATTGGTTTTGTCGGCCGCCCAAATTCCTTACATCGGGCGTTAACACTGGAAACTGGATGCGGAAATTAAGGCGGTCGAAAAACGGATTTATACGCAACAAGCGAAATTGTTTCGTTTACGAAAATAATAAAACATTGTGGGTTGAAAAAATAATGCGAGCTATATTTCGCGGGATTAACGATTTGGAGGAATTGAATTGGGTGGAACGCGAGGAAATAAAACAGGAAAAGCGGCGGCGATCGGCCGAAATTTTCCCTAAAATATCTCTGGAATCGCTTTTTCCGGATTACAATTTTGTCTGGGATTCGTCTTTCCTAATAAATCCTTTAAATCCTTTTTTGTTAAATAAAATAAATGTGTTTGCACAATATTCAATTGGTGAATTTTTTTTATTCATATATTTCAATTCGTAATATATGTTAATTATTTCTCTATAAATCCGTTTCGTGGTATGATTTCGAATCCTGGTCGATTTTTAACTTCTGTGAATAGTAAATAATACTTTTTTAGGCTGTCCTCCTTTTGGCTAATTTGCTCGCAAATGCAATCCTTGATAATATTGGCGGAATAATTCCTAACAGTTTTGGAAATGGTTAAAAAAATCCCAAATATTCTTTTCGTGTCCATAATTTTCTTATTTAAAAAGGTATTTTATTTTGCCGTGGTTGCGTTTATGGTCCTGTATTTGGTCGACGTTATACGTTTTATTTTGCGTCCATTTTAATTGTTTTTTATATATTGGTACCGTATAATGCCAATTCCAATAATAATACGTGGAACGGGGGTGGAGTTTTATAGTTTTTGGTAAAAATAATTTGTATTTAATTTCGTTAATCTTTTTATTAATTTTTTAAGACCCAAATTCTTTAAAACCAAATTTGCTATTTGGCCGTTGTGTTTCAATATTTTCGTCGAATAATATAAACGCCTTTTCCCTTTTAAAATATGGTCCCTTTATCCGATGCGGGTTGGCGTATTTGGTGATTTCTTTTCGTACGAATTCTAATTTCTATTGGATTTCCTGATAAAATTCCCGTAATACGTTTACTTGTTTATCGGTTCGTGGGGCGGTAATTGTGGTCCTTAGTTCTCCATATACGGTAGGATTAAATCTGTAATTTGTATAAAGCGGGGATGTTTTAATAGTTCCATTTTTGAAATTATTATACGCGAATTATGCCGTAAATAACAGTCGTACCCAATTATCCTAATTATGTTTTACATAGTACCTTGAATATCATTTTTATATTTTGTTTGCTCGTTTCATTTGTCCCTTTGTTTGCGGGTGAAATGCTGTAAATATCTTATAATTGATCCCTAATTATTCCATTAACATTTCCGAAAATTTGATGCAAAAAGTTTATCTTTATCCGTAATACTGCTTTTTGGAAATCCGTCGTTGTTAACAGTTATTTTTAAGAATATAGAGACGATTTTTTCGGCGTTACTGTTTTTTTTCTAAAGCAGGAAGTAGGCGTATTTGGTAAATTTGACCATTATAACTAATATATTATCGTAGTTTATCTTAATAAATAGCTTTTTGGAAAATGGTATTTTAACGATAAATTCATTGTAATAATCTGCCACACTTTGCTAGGGCTTGGTAAAGGTTGTGAAGACCTATAAGATTTATAATTTGCGGACCTGCCTTTTGCGCAAAGTCCGTAATTCTTAATGGATTTTCGTACTTTTTATCGTATTTTTCTAAAATTATAATGTTGTTTTGTCCGTTTTTATATCTTGGAAATTCCTTGGTATCCATAGGCTTTATTTCCTTGGATCGTTCGTAATTCTTCCGGTATAATTACGGTATTAGTTATAATAAGGTTTCGGTAAACCGGTAAAAGGTTTCCGTTATTATTTGTTGTAAAAGCCTTTCGTATTTTTTGGGTATTGTTTTTCAACAATCTGGTTTTCGGTTAAAAGCGTCGGCCCTACCGTTTTTTATTCTTGTTCGATAAATAATCCTAAAATAGAATTTTAATAGGAATTTTACCCATTTGATTTGTCGTTTGCTCAATACTTTGCTGGTGGTATAGTAGATTAGGTTTTTATAATCCGTATAAATTAATATTTTATATTTAATTCCAAATAATTATAGTTTTCATTTTTCGAATACTCGGATAATACCTATAAATCTTTTATCGTGGATTTGGTTATTGAATTTTATTTTTTATAGCTTTTTTGAAAAAAAAGGCGCAAAGGTGTAGGCGTTTTCTTTCGTTTTGTTAATTAAATTATCCTCCGATTATATAATCGGATACGTCGGTTTCGATTTCGAAAGGTTTTGCTGGATTTAGTATTTTGAAAATTGGTTTTCGTGCTATTGCGTTTTGTAATTATTCGAAAGCTTGTTTTATTTATTCCGTCAATTGGAATTTTAAATCTTTTTTGGATATGTTGGTCAATAGGGTGGCGATCGCGCCGTAATTTTTAAAAAACTTTTATAAAAGTTTACAAATCCAGATAATCCCCGAACGTTTTTTACGGTTTATAGTCGGGGCTATTCTTTCATTTTTTGGATATTCAATTTTTCCACCCTAATCTCCCCAGGAGCGATAATATATGCTAAAAGGTTGATTTGTTTGTTGTAAAAAATGCATTTTTCGGGTTTAATCAAAAATTTAACGTCTCGTAGCTTTTGGAAAACTGTGTGAACAATTTCCCGTGTTTTTCCAACGTTTTGGAAAAAATAAAGATATAATCCAGGTAAATAACGACAGAAATGTTTAAATACTCCCTGAAAACGTGGTTAATTATAGTTTGGAACGTCGCGGAGGCGTTAATAGAACCCAAAAGTATTACCAAATATTTGTAATATTTTCGTTTAGGGCAAAATGCTGTTTTCCATTTTTCGCCTTCCCTTATAAGGATTAAATTATATGTTTTTAAAGTCTAATACTGTAAACTATTGGATTTGGTAAAATATACTTCGGAATTTTCCTATTAGTGGGAACGGGGAGCAATTTGTTATTATAACATCGTTTAATTGTTTGTGATTCACGCATAACCGTACTTTTCCGTCTTTTTTTAGTACGAAAAGGATTGGGTATCCTGCTGGTAATATCGATGATTTAATATAACCTTTTTTAAAATGTTCTGCGAAATATCCGGATAAAGTTTTAATTTGTGTCGGGTTTAAACCGTATATTTTATGGATTTTTGGCTGGGTTCCTTTTTTCAATAATAGTTTGCAGTTGAACAGGTTATATTCGGGTAATTCGGTTTCGAACTTTTGGTTTAATAATCGTATGTAAATTTGGTATTTTTCTGGGATTTTGCCGTTTTTAATCTGTTCCTTTGTCGTTGGTATTACATGGCCGGATTGGTTTTAACCTCTCAATAATCGCTTTTCTTCGATATTAGCTTTAGGGTTGGTCGTTTTTCCTACAAGTACCGCATTTATTTTATTTAATTTTTCCGTACCCTATATTTCCTACATAAACCCTGCGGTGCTGGAGGTCGTTTAATAATCAGGTGCTTTTTATATTGGATTTGGCCGGTAATCCAATTTATCCTTGGGTTGTCTTTCTTAAACCAAAGAATTCCTGAAATTCTATTTTTATTCCCTATTTGCGTAATCTTTAAAGTGATTTGTTTATTTCGTTTAAAATTTTCCATCCAAAAATGTACGGGTTTTATTTCGATAGTGCCGTTCCAGTATAAAACTGCGCTTGCTTTTACGGTTTATAATTGATATTCTTTTATTACCGAAATATCCGTCGTTTTTCTACGAGTTTTGGGGAAATGTAATTATTTTATGCTCCGTTACTAAGGAACGATCGTATAGGTTTTCAGTCAGATTATATATGTAAAAGTATATATCCGTGTACCGCCTTCGTAGCTTATATAACCTTGAGGGTTTTGTATTCCGTTTTTATTATTACTGTCCGGTACCTTATACCGTTTGGCCATTTTAGTTTTTTAACTTGCTGGACTCGCGTCGTGGATCTTTTGTTTTTTTGCTTTGGTGCGTATAACTATTTTTAATTTTAATTTAATCGAATGGATGTCCTATTGGTGCGGGTGTTTTTCGTGCGTTCGTGCGTATTTCATTATTCTTTACGCTGGGGCTCCACGCGATTTTAATTATTAATACGGGTCCTGGTTATCGTAATTTTATTTCGTACCATATCTGTATTTTGGTTAACATATGTATTTTATATATATTTCGGATGCAATCGTACCATGGAAATTGTTTTTACCTGCAGCATGCTATAAAATAATTGTTACAGGGGGTAAGAACTACCGTTAATTCGATATTAAATTTTTATTTGATTTCGCAATTGGGTAGGTTAATAATGGTATATATTTTGTGGATATTTATCATTCTGCGTCGTCGTGGTAAAAAGTCGTGGATTATTTTATTGCTAAAATGTAACCCGCAATTGTTTCGAAAACATTTTACCCAAAAGATTTTTATATGTTTGGGATATTTAATATTTAAAATCGGGTGGTTTCCGAAAATTAGATTCATTGGTTTCATAAGGTTTTATATTTGTATTCGAAATGGTATTCCGGGGAATTGTATCAATTGGTCGTTTCGGTATAAATTAACTGGCTTTTGTTCGTATATATAGGGGTTATTTTCCTTTGCTGCACTGTATAAGGTTGAAGGTATAACCTCTTCTTCGCTAGATTCGTCTTTTAATTAATTATTAGATTCGTTCGCTAAAATTTGTTAAATTATTCGGATACGGTGGGTTTACTCCAATGGTATTGGTTTTAGTTTTTTAAGGTTTTTAACTCCGTAAATTCGGATAATTTGGCGGTTTATTAAATTAATTTCGCTGGTGGTTTAGTTCCAATAAGTACGCGGTCTCCCATTGCTAAAGTCCGGGTGTTTTCAAGTTTTTACGGGTATTATTTTGCATCCATTTTCAAATTATTATGGGTTATATAATTGTCGTGGTAGCTTACGGTCCAGCTTATTAGTTCGTACAGGTCCGAAAATATTATTTATTGGTTGTTAATTGCGTTAAATCCTCCCAATTTCCTTGGTTTAGAAGGGAAATCGGGTGTTTTATTCTGATTCTCGGGGCAATTCCGGGCGATATACCCTGTTTTATCCCACTTACAACATTTATCGCTTTTGGGATCCTTGCGAGGCTTTTTCTATTGAATGGCATTAAAGTCTGTAAAGCCGTTATAGGTACTATACGCAATGCTATAAGTCGGGTTTAATATGTAACGGGATTGGTACCATGCGTTGTTTTTTGGGTCTGTCGGCTGGTGTTGGTATTTGCGTCCCGTATTAATTTACCGTATTAAAACGACGAATATTCGTTATCCTCTTTGTTTTTTTATGGCCGTTCGTAAATTCTATTATTTAATCTAATACCAAATTCGACGTACTCGAGGAAATCCTCGGGTCTGTCGAATTTGGACACTTCGTTTTTTATTTCAAATTTCAATCCTTAATGAAATTATCAAATCTTAAATTATTCGGTCGTACCCAGCCTAATTGCCAACCTTTTAAACTCGGGTGCATAAGCGGAGGCTAACTTACTTTATCGTAAATTGGTTAGGTTACATTTGGTCTATCGCTTTTTATCGGGTTCCTAGAACAAAGAGCGGAGAATGCGTTCGTACCCTGCAAAAATTGAAAAAATGTCGGTAATTTCCTGGCGTCGTTTTTAAAAAGGTATATCGAACTACTTTTGCAACAGAGGCTCGAACCAGGACAGAACTCGTCCGCGAAAAAAATGGCCGTATGCACCACTTTTTTTGTTTCGCTGCGGACAATTTCCAAATAAAACGCTTCATAAATACGTATCTATACCAGATATCCTTCAAATTGTCCGCGTATTTTGTCAAGTATAACCGGGGGGTTAAATTCAAATTTTTCGCGCTTATTAAAAAAGGTTGAAAAAATATTAGCACCGGTTCGAAAAGTTTGTAATTCTTTATAAAATTAGGCTACGCGGAACGTTTGTTTCTGGGATTCCTAAATAGTTTAAACTATTTATTTACGTAATTGATTTTCCTTATCGTCGATATTGCTATCGTCCTTAGGTCGAACGGTGGTTGTTTGCACCGTTTTACTGGACGTGGCAAGAATGTTAGGGGTATTATTTTTAAACGTTTGGGAAAACATGTTGTCGGATACTATTCGGTATATTTCAAGGCAAAATACTGAATAGAAGCAATTAACATATTACGATTAAAATATCGGGTAACCTGTTTTTAAAGAAAAATATTGTAGGTTATAGCAATTAAACGTTTTGGTTAAATAGTTGGGGTTTCTAATAATTCGGGTAAAATTATAATCGTTTTCAAATAAATATTATGGTTAATAAGAATTTAATTGCTGCTAAGCAATCCAAAAATTGAATCAATTTATATGGTAATAAACGCGTTTTATATAAACTATATTCCCAATATAATACCTCCTAATCTTTGGTAAATCGCAGAAATTACTTCCCTTAATCTATTATGATTTTTAAAGGATCAATGGTATTATTTTCCTTGGCAGTCTCGTGGTGTCACGTCATTGGGTCCTTACGTAATCCTGTTCCCTGTCGGTCGGTGTCTTCTCTGGTCGAGTGTCGTTAGGAGGGGTGTAACCCCTCCTGGCCTCACTGGTATCGACCCGACAAAATGGTCGTAACACTATACCGGTTATAATACCCACCGTGCTCTTACGAGTTAGCTACCCTGTACTACTGCGTGCGAACCCAAAAATTGTTTTAATAATAATGAGGCAATTTCAGTGTTTAAAATAAATCCCCCTGTTTCGCAACGGGGATCGATCGCTTTATATACCTTTTAACCGTATGGTTTTTCGGCCATTTATATTATCCGAAAAAATCGCGCTCGTTCTAGTCTGAGGATATCTTGTCGTATTTCGCCGTTTATGGTAGTCTCAGTGCTCGGACTAGACCCCCCTGCTTCGCAGTGGGGACCGAGCGCTCCATATACCTTTTAGCCACATGGCTTTTCGACCAATTACATTGGCCGAAAAGATCGCGTTCGTTCTAGTTTGAGGACATTTTGTCGCATTTCGCCGTTTATGGCGGTACCACCAACGATAATATGTCGCTTTTCGCCGTTTCTAGTGGTTATATATATTATATTATAAAAAGGCCTTATAAACGCCCTGCGACCGCACGTTAAATATAGTTAGTTGCATTTTTATAGGTGCAGCCAATTGAATAACGGTATAATTAATATATTGTATTTAAAATACAATAGCAAAAAAAGGCAATATTATTATAATATGCAATTTAATATCCAAGTCAAATATTAAATAAAGTTTATAAAAATATAAAGTAATTTGCGTTGGATTAGTTAGAGCTAAGGAATTTCGGGATTGAAAACCGCGTCCTGATATCTAGTTTATTGGGAAAGAAATTTTAATATTTAATAAAACTTGTGTTTTACTATTATACTTAATTATTAGTTCTAAATAATAATATATAATATTGGCACGAAACCAAGTATGAATATTTATGACGAAGCGGACTTAAAATTGCAGAGTGCATGCAATTATGGTTTAAAACAACGCTTTTATTAGTATTTTTATATTATTTATTAATTTGTCGAAAAGCTGAATATTTTACGCCAATAACTTTAAACAAAAAGAAATTTTAATATTCCCATTTCGTTAAAAGTTTATACATAATCGTCAACAAACTTCATTTTTACAAACTTTAATTAATTAAATAAAGCAAAAAATAGAAAAATAGGCCAAATTTAACATTTCCTTTTATAGACAAATGATATAAACGGGTATTACAATTCAGATTTCACGTTGAAGTCTTTTTATATATTTTCTCCAATCGCTGAGATCTTGGTTTTATTACTGTAAAAATTGATAAAAATATAAACGAGTTTCCATTGTAAATTATATATTAAATTACATACATCTTACCTATCCGCTTATTTAACGGTTTATCTCATTCGATATATATACCAAGTTGAAATACTATATTGAATATATAAATACCATCCCCTAGGTGCAAAATGCATGGAATCTGGCTGCAGAATAAAGTAATAATAAATTAATTAAATAGAGCAAAAAATCGATAAAAAATATATATTTAGCATTTTTTCAATTAAAAGATTTTTAAAGCAAATATTAGAGGATTGGATCTAACGTGGACGTTTGTTTATATGCGTGTTCTAATCGCTGTGACTTTGATTTCATTATCGTAAGAATTAGTAAAAATATAAACGAGATTCGATTGTAAATTCTATATAAAAGTGTATTTACTTTACCTATCCAAATATTCAACGGGTTTTATAGTACGGGTTTTAAAACAAAATTTGGTATAACGGTATATATGAATATACGACCTTCCGAGTGCAAAAATTTAAAATTTGGTTAAAAATTGAAAATAATATTAAAAAAATCGAAAATCGAAAAAAAATCGAAAAAACAGTACCGCCATAATCGGATTAAGTGCAGGTGGTATCGAGTTCGGCCATTATAGCAAATAAAAGAATAAATCGAATCGCTGCTAATAGCGATATTAAACGCTATTTTCAACGATATTTTCTTTTTTCAATATTTTGCGTGGTTGTGGAATAATAAAGGAGTTTCAGTTAAAAAAAGGCCAAAAATACCGCCATAAACGGCGAAAATCGACAAATTGTCTTCAAACCTGAGCCAAAGCGTTCTTTGGATGGACCCACAGGTACATTGCAAAACCGCAATTGAGCCACGAAGTGGAGCGAAGTGGATCAGTTGTGGAGCTTTGGGTTTCAGGGATGAGCCCTGAGACTACGTTTATGGCGGGTGATGGTACTGTATTTGCATTGTATCTGCACAAATAAGCAGTGTAAATACTGTACAGAATGAAACATTCGAATGAGAAAATGAATAAAAGTCGTAGATATATGAGATAAGCTGGGTTATAATGACTGAACTTTTATCATTTGTTGTGCAAAAAAGCTGTTAAGTTAGTCTTTTCGGTTATATTAATAACCGAATTTAGGGACATATTGTTATATTTAACTTATTATTATAAGTAAAATGTCGAATACGGATGTGTTATCTAACAAACAAAGTATAATCTCATTAATCCTGCGATGCAAAATGCATATAACTATGATTTGAATGGAATATTGTATTATTAGTTTTACTTTAAAAAGTAACTTATTAGAAAATTGAATGATTCGCCCAATTTTTAATAAGAACAAAAAGTTTTAATATGAGTGTTTTGCTGTTATAACGTATATAAAGTCCATTTAACTCCTAGTTTACAAAGTTAATATAATTAAATAAAATTAAAAGTAGAAACAATAACACAAATTCACCATTTCTTAATATAAAAATGTAATTAGGCCAAATATAATAAATTGGATTTTACATGGCCGTCTGTTCAAACACCTAATCCGATCCGTGAAACTATGGTTCTATTGTCTTTAAAATTGGTGAAAACATAAAAGCGTTTAGATGGTACATTATATACCAAAATGTTTATACCTTACCTATCCGCTTATTTAACGGCTTAAATAGTACAGTATGTTCACCAGAGTTGTATATCCTACTATCCATATAGGTACTAGCCCCCACGAGCAAAAGTCTCAAAATCTGGTCAAAAAATATAAAATAATATTAAAAGAAACCGAAAATGGATTATAAATCGAAAAAATGGTAACGCCATAAACGGATTAAGGGCAGGTAATATCGTATTCGCCAAATTATACGTATACAAATAAAAGATAAATCGCCGCTAGCAATCCTAATGAATGCTATATCCGACGTACAGACCGCTTTATTTTACGATTTCTCTTTATTTTTTTATAACGGAGTGTTGGTCGCCAAAATGCCGAAAATACCGCCATAAACGGCGAAATTCGACAAGTTGTCCTAAAACCCAAACCAAAGCAATTTTTGCAGGGACCCACTGGTATATTGCAAAACCGCACTTGAACTAAAAAATGGAGCGAAACGAACAAAGTGGATCAATTGTAAAGCTTTGGGCGTTAGGGATAGGCCTTCAGACTAGCAATGAGGGTGTTTTTTTGAAAAACCTATGTAACAAATTTTTCGGAAAATCTTTGGCGGTACCGGAACGCTTTTTGGCGTGCGGACCCTCATTTTGCTTTCGGAGGGTTTATAAGGGAGATAAAGCAAAGTCTCCGACACCAATTAATTAAGCTATTAATTCCAAAATTATGTGCATTTAATCCCTGTATTTACAGGCTTTACAACACTATTTAGCACCACGCCGCACCCAGATTAATGCCTCAGCCCCTGCTAGTAACCCGTATTATTAACAATGGTTTCTGCGTTTTTCAAGTTACAAAATTCCAAATAATATTACCCAGGTTTTTTTATTTTCACAATTTCTATTCTTTTTTCTATTTAAATATTTGATTATATGCAGTTTTATACTAGTTTCTGCGTGTATCGTGCGAATATAATGCAAATACCCGCCATAAACGGCCAAATGCGACAAATTGTTCACAAATTAAAACGAGCGCGGTCGTTGGGTTAATTTAACCCACAGGTATAACGAACGCCGCAATTAAGCAATAAGTCGGAACCCAGGAACTCGCACCACCCCCCAAGACCAACCACCTGATTTTTGGAACCCCATTTCTCAACCACCTAAGTAAAAGTCCTAGATATCTAGCAATTTTTAGCCAATTAATCCCAAATTTTACTTTATAGCAATTATGACCAAAATGAAGCAGTATCATGAAAATGATATCGAACAAGCCTGTATCCAAGTCACCGCTGGCGCCGGAATCCGGAGGTCCGCTATCGAAGACGGGATTCCATACCACACCCTCCGAAGCCGAATATATGGCGCACAACCTATCGCCAAAGCCAAAAAACCTACCCAGCGATTATCCGGTACCCAGGAAGCGCACCTATCGACTTGGGTGCGTACCCAAGCCGAATTGGGGCTCCCACCTACCCACGAAAATGTGCGTCAACTAGCTACCCGGGTCTTTCGGACTTTGAAAGATTACCAACCTTTGGGAAAACGTTGGATCCAAGCTTTTTTGGCACGCAACCCTTTATTAAAAGTATAAAAATCTATAAAAATGGATTCCCAACGTGTTAGTGGGGCTGTTATTGAGATAATTAAATGTTAGTGGCAAAAGGTAAACCACCCCGAAATTAGGGTTATTAAACCTGAAAACCCCTGGAATGTAGATAAAACCGGTAAATTAAAAGACCAAGGATTTAATGGGTTTGTTATTGGATCCCAAAATACCAGATTTGTAATTAAAATACCACCTGGAAATCGATCTTGGACTACTTTTATCGAATATATATCCGCCGCTGGCCAAGCCTTTCCTCCATTTGTTATATTAAAGGGTAAATCAATAAAAGAACAATGGTTTCCTACGGATATTAATTCAATTAACGATTAGAAATCTACTGCTATATCCAACGGTTGGACAAATAACGAAACCGCTTTGGAATAACTAAAAACCGTTTTTTACCGGGTGACCAACCCAATAACCCCAAAAAAGTTAGGTTACTAGTATTCGACGGCCACAAATCCCATACCACACCGGAATTTATGCAAAAATATTTCCTTAATAACGTTTATTTATTATATTTTTCGGCTCATTCTTCTCACGTATTCCAACCTCTAAATTTGGCGGTTTTTTTTCAGCATTAAAAGAATTTTACCGACGACGGTACTTTTCAATGGGTTGTTTTAACATTTTAACGGTTTTTGGAAAATAATTTTTTACCGTCAGTTATTGTTTTGCACGTTAAAAAACATTAACAGCTAAAATTATTGTTAGCGGTTGGCGTCCGACGGGATTATGGCCTGTTAATATTGTCAGACCGTTAATAAGCCCTTTATAATTGGAAAATCGGAATATTTCCAGTTAACAACAAATAATTACGCCTCCCAACAATACCTCCAAGCGCAAAAAGTCACCAAAAAACCCGGAGATGGTATTTATTTGGGTGCAAAATACTTCTATTATGACCTGGGAAACTCCAAAAAAGTCCAAAAATGTGACTGAACAGCTGCTTCAATATACCCAATTTATTGGCGGTAGCTCTACCCAGCGGTTATTGTTTTCAAAGCTTCGAAAAAGCTGTAAATGCAAGGATATTGAGTTTGCAAAGGCCCAGCGAAAAATTGAAGGTTTGGAAGCGCAATTGCAGGTGTTGGCACGGAGGAAGAAAAAAAAGGGTTGATCCAGACCCCAACTCTACGTTCGTTGCATTGCGGGAGATGCGGCAGGCCCAAATTAATGCAGATGCGTTTAATAAAACGGTGAAAGTATCTTCTGAAGCTGGAAATTTTAGCGATATAGCTGATTGTATCGTAGTTGATTGAATTGGTATTAATATACCGGATTGTTGTCGATGGTGTTATTTGGGATCGCCATTTTTAGGGTGGTTGGGCTTGAGGGGTGGTGTGAGTTCCTGGGTTCCGACTTAAGTGGAACGAGGTGGATTAATGGCGGAGCGTTCGTTCAAGGATGAGCCCTGAGGCTTCTATTTTCGGTTGCATAAATAATATTTGTAACGCTCAGGGCCAGTAGTATATTTTTCAACTGGGGTGTAATCACTTTTACAGCCGGCGATTTTTGTCCAAAAAGCATTTACAGCTACCAGGGCTTTTGTTTTAAATGTTTCCACTTAAAACCGGTTTGTTAAAAAATTTGTTTCCATATACCTTCATTGTAATTATTTCAGGGATTAGTTAAACTTACTTTCTTCATTTAAATGCTTTATCGCGTCTGTGATGCATTTCGGGGTATCGCAAAGAGGGAACGAAATAGGCGTCACTGCAATTACCCGATTTTCTGGAGGATTGGAAATGCGCATTTCGCAGTTTTCTGCAACAAAAACCCTGGTATCTCTATTTCTTTTATTAGGGAAATAAATTGCGGTATTAATTTTGGCGAACCCCGCATGTTCATATATAACGCTGGTAGGATTTTTAAGTATGACAATCATGCAAGCGTCAACTTCTCCGAATCCCGCATGTTCAAATGGATATGTCGGGGGTGCTTGGCTAACGACGAAAGCTGGTATAAACGTAAAAGCGGTAAAAATGAAAATGGGCGGCAAAATCATCGTTAAAAAGTTTAGGCTACAATAAATATCAAAATAAATTTGCAATAGCGAGATAATATTCGATAAATGCAATTAGCTTTTTTAAATAGAGATCGTTTTATATAATTTGCGAAAAATGGGGGGGGTAACTATAAATATTAATTAAATGTAAAACTGCGGTGTGAGGAGGATATTGAGTTTTTAAATGGTAAAAAACTCAACCGATAAACGATATTAGCAATTATTTGTTAAAATATGCATCGGCGTGGCCGGAGGTAAACCAGGATAGCGGGGGTTTAAAATATGAAATTTAAATTTAAATAAAAGTAATTTTGGAATTTTAGTTGCATAATTATATTTCCTATTATAAAAAGGATTTACATATTTGCATTGCAAAATCTTTTTACTATTATTAATTAGGCTATTAAATTAAAACCATAAAAGTTTAATTAAATTCCATCTTTCACCCATTTAAACGATTAATCGAACTTCGCTATTTACCATTAAAACCTGAAATTGGTCGGAGCAATATGGTTTAATTGTTATTTTAATTGAACTTTTCAGCTTAATTGTAGGGTCTGTTCCTAATATTCAAATTTCGACAATTTAATTACGTTTTACGTGGTTTAGTTTGACTAAAATAATTCATTTTAACGCCCCTGCTGCGTAATGTGCATTAGCCGCCCCGTATACCTTTTACGACATCTTTTTTCGACCAATTAGTTCTAGTGGCCGAAACAGTCGCGTTTGTTTAAAAATAAAGGCAATTTATTACATTTCGCCTTCTTTAGTAATATATGTGTTTATTATTAAGATTTATAATTGTATAATTAAATAGCGGTATGCCTATATTGCCGTTATGCAAAATATTTGATATTCCTTTAGTTAAGGGTTTATCCCTGAAAGCTGAGTTTTAATATCTAAATTTAACGTTTGAATTATTTTTGCTGTTCAGCCTATAATAGAGGCATTTTAATTGACATATAATTTGTAATGTATAACGCCAAAATAAAGCTATTTAATTCTCCGTTCAATGTTAAATACAGGAGCTGCGATTCGTTCGAGTTAGGGACTGGGGACACCCTGTACCGGGTTTCGCACCAACATTGCTTTTACGAGAAAATTGCTCTATACCTCCTTTATGTTTGTTTTGGTTGCAAATTTCAAAATAGATTATATGTAAGTAAAAGTGTTTTTTCGAAACTAAATATAAAATAGTTTATTGGAAACTGATTTGCGGTAGCGGAACTTCTGATCGTATACAGACCCAAACTCCAATGTAAAAATGTATAAAAGAAAAAAACTTATTTTTCAACCAATAAACTGTTGTTTATCTGCGTATTGCGTCACGTTTGAAGTTATTTGGATCCATTAATACATGGTGAATTGATTGGTATTAATGCAATGAATGCATTAATCATGCCACGTTATAATTAGTTAAAACCTTTGTATCCTTTAATAGTATGTATATTATTAGTGCATTAATTATGCCACGTTATACTATGGTGGCAGGCAAAGAAGCCACCCCTTGTCACCGTGCATTTGTCGATGCAACTTTCACAACGCCAACTAATTTTGGTGTAATCTAGGAGCTTCTGACCCACAGGTACTTCGTGCTTCTTTCTGCAGGTATCGTCGTTTTGTTAATACGTACTTATTGATTCAACGATTTTAATACCTAAAATCACGGCTGCGATCAATTTTTTGGTGTTCTTTTATTGTTAAATAATATAGCTGCAATACGTTGTTGGGCCTGCAAAAACAACTAACAAAATAGCTATCAAAATCACGTTAATCACTATTTTAACCAAACACCTTACCGAATTTCAAGGAAGACGCGTTCGTACTTTTTATTATAACGGCGGGTTATCCAAACTTCAAATTAGTGTTTATACTGGTTATTTAGGAAATTAGATTCGTTAAGCTCTTATCGAACCGATTCCTCGGCACCGCGGCCGGTCCGGCCGGCCCCTTATAATAATTGCAGAAAGAAATGACCAATTCGTTGAATTCGTTTCGGCTAACCGTGAAAATAAACTTATAGGTTGGGAACAACTCGCTGCAACGTTTTTAAGGGGTAAATACAGCATATACGTAATTAGGCATACGTTACAGATGTTTGGCTACCGATAATATATAGCCGAAAAAGGCCCCCTATTTAGTCTCAGTGCTCAGACTAGACCCCCCTGCTTCGCAGTGGGGACCGAACGCTCCATATACCTTTCAGCCACATGGCTTTTCGACCAATTACATTGGCCGAAAAGATCGCGCTCGTTCTAGTCTGAGGACATTTTGTCGCATTTCGCCGTTCATGGCGGTACCACCAACGATAATTTGTCGCATTTCGCCGTTTATAACGGTATTATTAATAATATATTTAATATTATATTATCGCTTATAATTATTTTATTAATATAAGGGTAATTTGTGGTATTCTGCCGTTTGTAGCGGGTAAATACAATTTATTCGCATTATAATGGTAAAATAAAATAGTGTACCCATAGTATGCGATTAAATATTCGTATAAAAAAATAAATAAAAATTATAAAAGTGTATAATAATTTGCGTTAAATGTATTGGAGTTTGCTGAGTATTTGAATGCCGGCCGCGTTTTTATAGCCACTTTATCTGGAAAGATATTAAAATATTAAATAAAATTTGTAATTTTTTATTATATTTAATTCTTGTTTTAAATAATGGTATGCAATATTCATTTTAGTTTACTTTACAGCTTTGATACCTTAGTAGACCTAATACTGCAAAGTGCATGCAATTATCGATTAAAACAAAAGTTTTATTAATATTCTTATATAAATTAACAATTTGTTAAAAAATTAAATAATTTACGCAAATATTGGTAAAATGAAAATATTTCTACTTAATATATTTTTGAATCAATCTGTTAATAAACTTTACTTAAGTTTTTTTTTATAAATCTTATTTTATGAAATAAAGCAAAAAATACAAAAAAACACAAATTTAACATTTCTTTATATAAAAAAATAAAAAGGGCCGGTATTGCAAATCGGGTTCTACGTTAACGTTTTTTATATATATAATCCACTTTCTCAAATTTGGTTTATTAATGTTAGAATTGGTAAAAATGTAAAAGCATTTCGACGGTAAAATATATATAAAATTGGATATACTTTACCTATCCGCATATTTAAGGGCTTATATAATGAGATATACGTACGAAAATGTGATATTATATTAAATATATATAAACGCCACCCCCCACGTGCAAAAACCACAAAATTCGGCTGCGAAACAAAAATAATACAAAATTAATTAAATAAAGCAAAAATTTTTAAAATACACATTTGGCATTCTTTTTTATTAAACAGTTCTCAAAACCAATATTATAAATAGGACTGGACTTAAACGTCTGTTTATATACGTAATCGAATCTCTGAAGTTTTGGTTTCATTATCTTCAAAACTGGTAAAAATATAAACGAGTTTCGATTATAAATTATATATAAAAAAGTATATACTTTGCCTATCCGCTTATTTAACTGCTTATATAATCTGGTATAAGCACCAAAATTTCTCATAACAACAAATACATATATACGACCCTCCACGTGCAAAATGTATAAAATTTGGTCAAAAATTAAAAATAATATTAAAAAAAATCGAAAAAACAGTACCGCCATGAACGGATTAAGGGCAGGTGGTATCCAATTCGGCCATTATAACAAATAAAAAAATCAATCGAATCGCTGCTAATAGCGGTATTAAACGCTATCTTCAACGATATTTTATTTTTTCAATATTATACATGGTTGTGGAATAATAAAGGAGTTTCGGTTAAAAAAAGGCCAAAAATACCGCCATAAACGGCGAAAATCGACTAGTTGTCCTCAGACCTGAACCAAAGCGTTCTTTGGATGGACCCACAAATACATTGCAAAACCGCCATTGAGCCACGAAGTGGAGCGAAGTGGATTAATCTTGGAGCTCTGGGCTTCAGGGATGAGCCCTGAGACTACCCCCTATTACCGAAACCATACGCCAAAAAAGGCTCGCTTTTGCACAAACGCACCTTATTTAAACCGTTAAAAATTACGTTTGAATATTTTAGTCTGACGAGATATGGGCCTCATATAGAAGGCATATAAAAACGTACGTTATACGTAGGGTTAATAAGGATTATAATATAATTTAGATAGTCGAACGCTATTAAAATGAAAACAAGGCCGGATGTTTTGGGGTAATTTTTCAGGGGTTACGGGTAAAGGGCCGGGCGTTTTTTGGGAAAACGCCCGGGGCAAAATCAATTCGAATACCTATTACCAATATATTGTGCCAATTATTTACAATTAAATTGTCGATAACCGGTTTACGGGTAACCCCCTAATATTTATGCAAAATAACGTTCCAATATATGCTGCCAAAAATATTGCCGAATATAAAAAGTTATTGGGTATCGCAAAGATTATTTGGCCGCCTTTTTGACCGAAATTAAACCCTATCCAAAACGTTTGGAATAAAATGGAGGATTATATACAATGGAAATACGGAAATCAGGATAAAACCCGAATGATATTATACGGTAACGTGTCCAGGAGATTTAAGAGGCGATCCCGGAATCGTATTTACCTAAACGGTTAAAAACTATGTTTTAACGTATGCGTGACGTGATTAACGCCGACGGTATGCATATAAACTGGTAGATTTAATTTGTAAATAGCTTTAAAATTAACTTCAATTTACTACGTGTATTTATCTAATTACCTGCAGTATTTCGTTCTGGTTACCTGTGTATGAGGTTTTGTATTTTGATTCATTTGGGCCGGAATTACTACCAAAAACGGCTAAATTCCGAAAGGATCCACACACCTACAAAGTCGCCACCACTGTTCAGTGGTAGTGATTTTTACCCCTATCACCATAGTAAATTCTTTGAATATTTATTTTCTGTATTAGTATATATATTATTAATGCATTCATTATGCCACGTTACCATTAGTTTCAATACTCATTTCCTATACAAGTATATGTGTTATTCATGAATTATTAGCCCAGATGGGTTTTTATTAATAATATGGTGTTACGACCAGATAGTTGGGCCGGTACCACTGAGGCCAGGCGGGGTCATACCCCTCCTAACGAAGCTCGACCAAAAAAGACACCGACTGATAAGAAACAGAATTATATAAGGAGTGGATCACGTAACCCCCCGTAACCGCCAAAAAAAGATATAATTAATATACTACATATGAATTATAGCAGAACAAATAACATGCTGGCTGTGAAATATATTACACATACTACGCTCAAGATAACGGATTATATAACATATATTCATTACCATATAAATAAATTCGATCTTAGGATTATTTAGCAGCAATCAAGTTTATACTCTAATTAACCTTAATATTTACTTAACAACGATTATAATTTTACCCCAGTTATTAAGAACCCCAGTTACCCAATGAAAACGCTCCATTGCTTTAACCCACTGTATTTTACCCTAAAAACAGGTTACCCGATATTTTAATCGTGATATTTTAATTGCTCCTAATCAGTATTTTGCTTTAAAATATACCGAATAATACCGCGGAAACGATATTTTTAACAAAACCACCCCTTAAACCACTTCTACGATTAAAACTGCGGCTAACGCTAGCGCTTTGCGTTAAATGGTCGCGACGCTCCAAGCGGAAAATTGATAATTCCAGGAACGAATGACCGAACAAATTAATGAAATTAATAGCAATTGCCTTAAATATTTTTTACTATTATTTTACGATAATATAATAAATACCTTATAGGGACTTTTTATAGGAACCCGGGTTTACCTTCATGTTAACGAGGATAGTTTCCATATTAACGCAAATAAAGTTACCTACGTAACCTCGCTATTAAAAGGCGATGCGTTCGCTTAATTTGCACCAATTTTACGGGATTATTTGGACTACAATAAGGAAAAACACGTAAAATCAAAATTAACCGTATTTTCGACGATTAGGAAAATTTCGAAAAATGTTTTAGGGGAATATACGGTGACCCAAACGAAAAACGCACGGTTAAGCGTAAGTTGGTGCGCCTTACCTAAACTAAATCGTTATTTAAATATACCGGTAAATTTCGATAAATTACCGCCAAACTATTATAGGGCCCGGAAGCCCTAATAGTACGCCTCTATACAGGATTTAAAAAAAAGGTTAGAAACGAATTTGTTAAAAAGAACGACCCAATATATTAGCAGAATATATGGAATCAACGGTTAAAATCGACAGCCGATTTTATAAACGAAAATTGGAACGACGCGAAAAACGCAGCGTATAAAGCCTAACCTGGCGATAAACTAATACAGGACGCAAGTATTAACACCTTAAACCGTTTCATGAATATAATATTTCCTACGGAATATATAACGGATTTATAGACCTTAACGCAATATAGCACAAAAAACCTCGCAAAAAGCCCTAAAACGGCGAATACTTCAAATGTGACAAAGCGGGATATATCGCCAGATTCTGTCCCAAACACGTTCCAAATTTATATCCCGATTTTATAATTGGACATTAGAATGACACCACCGGCTCCAAAAAATGACGAAAATTAAGCGTTACCGATTATGAACAGATATGACTGGATGAATACAGCCTAATAAACTGGATTATATGTCATAGCGACAATTATATAATTTATTATAGCCTGAAACAAATGCCAAATAGTACCCGCAAAGGCCTAAAAACACCCGAACCCTAATAATGGGAAACCGCGTACCAATTAAAACCAAACCACCAGCCAAATTATACCAACAAAACGCCAGACGACCCAAATTTACGGAATTAGACACCTTAGAAAAATTAAAATTAAAATTATGGGGATATACCCACCGCATCCGAATAATCCAGCAAACCCCAGCAAACGAATCCATTAATAAATTAAAAAACGAAATTAACGAAAAAGAATTAATATTTTTAAATTTACATAATTCAGCAAAGGAAAATAACCCCTATATATACGAAATAAAAAGTTATTAATTTATACCGAAACGACCAATTAATGCAGCTTCCCGGAATACCATTTAAAACACAATTATAAAACCCTATAAAACCAATTAATCCAATTTTCGGAGACCACCCGATTTTAGATACCAAATATCCCAAAATATATAAAAATCTTTTGGGTAAAATATTTTCGAAATAATTGCGGATTGCATTTTAACAGGAAAATAATCCATGATCTACTCCTACGACGACGCAAAATAACTGGTATCCACGAAATATATATTACTATTAACCTACCCAGCTGGGAAATTGAAATAAAATTTAATACCGAACCAGCGGTTATTTTTACCGCTTATAACGACTACCCTATAATATATTGCAATTATAAACAGTTCCTAAGGTACGAATGTACCCGAAATATTTGTAAATTATATATATTAGCTAAAATACAGGTATAATACGAAATAAAGTTATAATAACCAGGACCCGCACCAATAATTAAAATCGTATGGAACCCCAGCGTTAAAAATAACGAAATACCCACGAACGCACAAAAAACACCCGTATTAACAGGACACCCATTGAATAAAAGCAAAGTTAAAAACAGTTATACGCCCCGAAATAAGAGCAGAAAAAATTTACAACGCGAATCTAGCAAGCCAAAAGACTAAAGTTGCCAAATGGTACAGGGTGCTGGACGATAGTAATAAAAACGGAATAAAAGACCCTAAACGCTACGCAAATTACGAACGCAGGACACGAATATATATTCCTAAATATACGATTTAACGGAAAATTTATACGAACGTTTTTTAACAGCGGAATGTAAAGCAATTACATTTCCCCAAAAATCGTGAAAAAACGACGAATATTTTAGTAACAAAAGAAAAACCATATCGACTGGAAACCGTAAAGAAAAGGCAATTGGTGAACATGGCTAGCGCACGGCTAATTATATTACCTACCCTGCATTTTTTATAACGGCTAGCACGGGCCAATTTTATTAGTCACCCTGCATCGAATAAATAAATAAATAACAAATAAAACGTATACGCGTTTATTATACACATAAAGCTTTATATATCACGTTTTTGTTTATAATTTCAACAACAAAACAAATACGTCATATATAATCTAGCTTAGTGGTATAATGCACGTACCATAATCTATATCATATATACGTTGAAGTGCGTGGGTTCGAATCCCGTTGTGGTCGCAGACCTTCTGTGCATACATAAGCACAATAGGCCGTTAGGTTAAATGGTCCGTTAGGCTCAATAGGTCGGCAGGTCAGTCACATAAATAAGGCCAAATCATGTGACGTGACCCCGCATTCCGGACATCCGGATCGAAAATCTGCACCTACGGATTCGAACACGTAATTCACAACTTAGCCTTAGATTTATCACCTTCATAACCTTCATCGATTCAACGATTAAACGAATCGATTGTGCAAGAATAATATATCATCTCTATCACCCGCTAGCAGACGGTTATATGCCATTTCAAAGTTCCATCAACCTTATACGTGATCCACCTTTCCCCGCGTTCAAGATTAAGCTTATTTTATCTCGTAACCTCTTCACACAATTTTATATGGGAACGGCACCATTAATACAAAAACCGTACACCTTTGGATGGAGAACTATAGACGGAAAAAACAAATTGTTTTAAATATTACGGAAATAGGGAACAAAAACATGATTTTAGGAATTCCCTGGTTTAAAAAAAGCAACCCCAGGATAAATTGGATTACAGGCCAGATCCAATGGGAAAAGAACTTCATCTTAGAGCGACCTCCAGTATGATAGGGTTTACACAGGAAATATAAAGTACGGAAAAATTAAATAAAATAAATAACGTATTTATAGGAAGGACGACTAACCCCGGAACTAATATCGGAAAAAAAAACGACTATCCACAGGTTAAAACCGTTCCAATTACACAATACTAACCACAAAAAAACAAGACCAAAAACGGCAAAATTCTAAAAAAAACCAAATTTATATACGATTATTTAGCTAAAAGCTCGAACCCGGATTACCCGAATACAGCCCGTTCGACTATGAAATACCATTGAAAAAAGGGACCCAATTAAAATTCTATAAAATATACGGTTTAAATCCGATATAAATGGAGGTATTAGACGAATACTTCGCAAAGAACCTTAAAAAAGGTTGTATTAGACTATTGACATTACCAGCAGGATACCCAATCCTTTCAATACTAAGGAAAACGGAAAACTGCGACTATACGTGGATTATAAATAATTAAACGATATAACAATAAAAATTTGCTACCCGCTCCCATTAATAGGAGAATTTCGAAAAATACTCTATTGAATACAATATTTTACGATATTAAACCTCAAAAAACATACATCTAATCCGTATAAAAGAAGGCGAAAAATGGAAAACAATATTTCGCATTAAACGAAAATATTACGAATACCTAGTAATGCCTTTCGGTTTTACAAACGCCCCCGCAACCTTCCAAGTTATAAATAACCACGTTTTTAGGGAATGTTTATATATTTTTATCGTTACGTACCTGGACAATATCCTTATTTTTTCCAAACCGGTGGAAAAATATAGAAAATACGTTTACACAATTTTACGAAACCTAAAAAACCTTAAACTTTTAATTGAGCCCGAAAAATGCATTTTCCACAGCAAACAAATCAATTTCCTAAAATGAATTATCGCCCCTGGAAAAATTAGGATAAAGGAATTAAAAGTCCAAATAATAAAAAAATGGCCCCAACCACAAAACGTAAAAGACGTTCGGGTATATCTCGGATTTGCAAAGTTTTATAAAAATTTATCACAAGGTACAGCGCGATCGCCACCCTATTGAACAATATAATTAAAAGGAATTTAAATGTCCAATGGACGGAACAAGCACAATAGGCTTTCGAACGGCAAAGAAACGCAATAACCCGAAAACCAATTTTTGAAATATTATATCCAACAAAACCTTTTGATATCGAAGCCGATGCATCCGATTGTATAATCGGAGGACAATTTAGGTAACGAAATAAAGAAGGACGCCTATACCCTTGCGCCCTTTTTTCACAAAAATTACATGGTTCGCAATTCAATTACCAAATCCACGATAAAAAAACTTATAATTAATGTCTGGAATTAAATACGAAATATTAGTTTATACGGACCACAAAAACCTGAGCCATTTTGCCATTAGCAAAATGTTGAACAAACGACAAACAAAATGGGCAGAATTCCTATTAGAATTCCATTTTAAGATTAATTATCGAAAAGGAATGGAAAACGGTAGGGCCGACGCCCTCAGCAAAAACCCAGATTATAAAAACATAATACCCGAGGAAACACGAAAGGTTTTCACAACAAACGACAACGGAAACCTTTTACCAGTTTATCGAACCCTTATAACGACCAATACGGTAATTATACCAAGGAAACACGGAGAATTTACGAAAATAAAGCCCACGGACACCAAAGAATTTCAAAACATAAACATGGCTAAAACAGCACTACAATTTTAAAAAAAAACGATAAAAAATACGAAAAACCATTAAGGATTGCGAGCTTTGCGCAAAAAACAAATCCGCAAAATATAAACCTTATAAGCTCTTACAGCCTTTAACAACCTCAATAAGGCCTGGCAAACTATTATAATGGATTTTATCGTCAAATTACCATTTTCCGAAAAACCATTTACTAGGACAAATTTACCAAATATGTTTATTTCCTATTAACGTACTTCGCAATCCCTTACAATTCGTTAACACAATAAAAAATTATTTCGACCGCCGAAAGAAAAAATATAAAGAATAAATCGTTGCGACGAGCGGTGGACGTGCGACCACGAATTCTGATTACGCGATTAAACATGGCGTAGAAAAATTAGTAAAAAAGGAATACAAACATAAAAACAAAAATTAAAAAAATATAAATCATTTAAAGGCTAAAGGGATTTGGTTCAAGGAAAGGAGATTTAATATTACGACCAAATAACTGGGCCGGTACCAATAAGGTTAGGCGGGGTTATACCCTTTTTAACTATATTCGACCAAAGAAAACACCGACCGATAAAAAACAGGATTATATAAGGAGTGGATTACGTGACCCCACGTAACCGCCAAAAAAACGATATAGTTAATATCTTACATATGAATTATAGCAGAACAAGTAATATGCTGGCTATAGAATATATTACACATACTACGCTTAGGATAAAGGATTATATAGAACTCATTTATTACCATGTAAATAAATTCGTTTTTAGGATTGTTTAGCAGCAATTAATTTTATTTTTGAGTTAACCTTAATATATATTTGAGAACGATTATAATTTCACCCCGGTTATTAAGAACCCCTGTTACCCAGTTAAGACGCTCAGTTGCTTTAACCCACTCTACTTTACCCTAGGAACAGGTTACCCGATACCTTGATCGTAATATATGGGTTATTAACAGGGGCTTAAATATTAAACCTCGGTGCGGCGTGGTACCAACCAATGCTTTAAGACCTGTATATGCATGGGTTAGATGCCCTTATTTTGTTATTAATACCTTAATTAATTGGTTGGGGAAATTTCGTTTTGTTTCCCATATATACTTCCCGATATCGAAATAATGGTTTATAGGCCAGAAAATGTTACGGTACCGCAAAAGATTGTCCGGAAAATCTTTTGATATAGGATTTTAAACACACACCTTTATTGCCAAACACAGTATTTTCGGGTTCGCACGCAGTGGTACAGGGTAATTAATTTGAAAATTCAATGTGTGTATTACACCTGGTATGGGGTACATCCCATTCGGTAACTCTGGAATCGCAATTCCTTGAAATATAAGATCAACGGATAATCCGACAACCCCATTTCGGCACTATGTAATGTGGATTTTATATAAATAAACATGGATTTATTCCATGCAAAATAATATATTTAATTAACAATTGTAATTTTTGTACTGATGTGGATTTTATATTATTAAGAAACGTAAACGTTAGGTTTTATTTTGCTTATTATCCGATTTTTACGGTATATTTACTGATAAAAATATCAATGCTTTTGTAAACATAATCGGCTATAAATAACCTGTTAGCACTTATTTGCCCTGCATTTGTGGGGCAAGGTAGTTTCAGGGCTTATCCCTGACACCCAGAGCTGCACAATTAATCCATTTCGTTCGCCTCGCTTCATTTCATAACTTAATTTAATTGCGGTTTGGCAATTTACCTGTAAGTCCACCCAAAGAACGCTTTGGTTCAGGTTTGAGAATAATTTGTTGACTTTCGCCGCTTATGGCGGAATTTCGTCAATTCGACGACCAACACTCCGTTATAAAAAAAGCAAATATGGTAAAAGTACGCGGTTTAAACTTCAAAAATAGCATTTAGTATAATTATTAACAAAGATTGATTTTATATTTTTCAATGCTGTGACGGCCGAACTATATAGTATTTGCCTTGAATCCGCTTAGGGCGGTATTATTACTTGACTTTTTTTCCATTAATAACTTTTTTTTATATTATTTTCGTTTTTAACCAAATTTTAGATGTTTTTGCACGTGGAGGGTGGTATACGTATAATTGACGATATACCATATCGTGGTAACGTCGGGTACCCCCTGCTCGGCCCCCTCCCTGTTCGGCGCCCCGAAAATCTAATAACAAAATACCGACTTTTATAAACTAATTTAAATATAAAACTATCAACGAACAAAAATACAATCGTTTTCAGGCCGCTCCGGTTTATTAACCTCTTTTTCATGAGTTAAAAGTCCCAAACTTTCTATATCATTTTCCTGCAATCCAATGATATTCTATTTATTAACCAAAAGCTCGTTTGGATTCGGAATTACCCTCCTTTTTTTAACCGGCCGTACTGCCTCCAATTGTGCTTGAAATAAACTGATTTTTTGCTGGGCGTTAGCCAAAAATATATCCTTAACTTCGAAACCTTTTTGGATTTTTGCAAATAAAAGACGTAAAATAGCGTTGGTTTTATTGGATTGGGAAAATTTTTGCAGTTAAAATCGAATATTTCGGGTCGTTTTAGGGGTTTTCCAAATAAGTAAAAACGGGTCGTTAATTTTTTGGGTTAGGTTTTCCGGTGTTTTATCCCTTTAGAAACCGTTATTTTTATTTTTCATAACGTTGGCGTTGCTATTTTTTAACAAAAAAGGGCTTCAAAATGGTTTAACCAAAATCACCGGCTATAAACCCGTTATACGCAACCTAAATTGAATACTTTTTGCTGTAAATGCTTTCGATTTAATTAGATTATAGCAAAAAAGCAATTTTCGTTTTTCAACAACTGTTGAACAGCAAAATTGGTTAATAAATTCAAATTAACGTCGATAAGCCTTTTTTAACGGCATAAAAACCAATAAATCCAATGGTTGGAGTACGTATAACGAATGAGGGGGTAAATATACGAGTTACATGTTATTTTGCAAATAAAGAATTTTAAATTCGTCCGTTATAGATAATCCATAACCTTCGAAAATTAATAACCGTTTTTCAGGGGTATTAAGTTGGGTATACGGAATAAGCACTTTTTTTAACCATCCGATAACCGTTTCATTATTTATCCACCCGTTTTCGGTTGCGTAAAATTACCAGTAATTGAAAAGGTTTAAATCCGTTGGAAACCATTGTTATTGTACGTTTTTTTTCCTTGAAATATAGCGAGGGGAGGGAGGGTAATACCCGTAACCGATATAAATTCGATTATAATCGTCCAACCACGCATTCCGGGCTTTTTTCGCTGCAACGGCCGAATTCCGTTAAAGCTTAATATTAGGCCGTTAAATCCTTTACCTCCCATTATACCGGTTTCGTCCATGTTCCACCGATTTTCCGGTTGAATATCGGTAATAACGGGGTTAATAATATAAAACCACCAGAATTTAATTGTTTCTGTAATAGCCCCATTAACCCGGGCGTTTTTTATTTGACAGGGCCTTTAGGTTTTAAAAATTGGATAACGAATTCAAAAACGGGTTATCCAACGTTTTCCAAAATTTTTTGTCTTTCCGGCGGCTTAAAAAATTCGTTCGGCAAAAAAACGTAATTTTAATGCGTTGGCGGAAACCCTAAAATTGTTTGGGTAAATACCCAATTAACCAAATGCTTTTCCTATTCCGTAAAAAACCTTCAAAAAGGGTTTTATGTTTGTTTATAAGGTTGAGAATTTTTAAATCGATTTTAAAGTGTAAATCTAGGTATTCCCCATTTTCGGGAGGTTTTTGCAATTGACTCGCCATTATTAACGTTTTTATCAGCAGAAATAAGCTGATTTTTAGTATATTGCTTCATTGGAAAACGGAGAATGAAGAACAGAACAAAGTAAATCCAAAAGTAAAAGATTGGTCGAGATATTTATAAAAAAACATGAGAGGTGAAGGTGGCTATAATAATCACGCAAAATATTAAAAAAAGAAAATATCGTTCAAAATAGCGTTTAATACCACTATTAGCAACGATTTGATTTATTTCTTTATCTGCTATAACGGCCGAATTGGAAGCCACCTGCCCTTAAGCCGTTCATGGCGGTACTGTTTTTTCGATAATTTGTAAATTTTGGATTCTTTTAATATTATTTTTAATTTTCAACCAAATTTTATGATTTCTGCACGTGGAAGGTCGTACACGTATGTATACCTTTAAATTGAATTTTGGTGCTTATGCCCCATTATAGAAGCAGTTAAATAGGCGGATAGGCAAAGTAAACACATTTTTGTATATAATTTCTAATCGAAACTCGTTAATATTTTACTAATTTTAACCATAATAAAACCAAAATATCAGGGACTGGATGACATATTTAAACAAGCGTCCACGTTAGATTTGATTCCTGATCCTGGCTTTGAAAATTGTTTTATATATAAAAATGCTAAATGTACATTTTTATCTATTTTTTGCTGTATATAATTAATTTTACATTATTTTTGTTTTGCCGCCAAATTTCGTCGTTCTTGCACCTGCGGTGTGAGATGATCATATATAGTATAATGCTACAGTTTGGTATATATATCCAATTATCGAAGCTGTTGAATAAGAGGATAAGTTGGGTGTATATAATTCTATATATAATTTACAATCGAAACGGTTTTATATTTTTACCAATTTTCAAGGTAATAAAGCCAAAAGTTCAAGGACTTGATTAAGTATATAACCAAACGTCAGCGTGAAATCCGATTTATAATACCCGCTTATATTATTCTTGTATTTAGCATAATGCTAAATTTGTATTATTTTTCTATTCTTTGCTTTATTTAATCAAATAAACTTTATAGAAAAAAGGTTCAAGAGTATCTATATAGAGATCTATAGAGGAATGAATGTATTGAAACTCTTTTTCATGTTACCAATATTTGCGGAAATATTGAGTTTTTTCATAAATTATTGATCAATATAGAAATATTAATAAAACTGTTGTTTTAAACGATAATTGCATGCACTTTGCAGTTCTAGGTCTGCTAAACTACAAATACTATAAGTCGCTTTGGAATCATTATTACATACCACTATTCAAAATAACTATTAAAAATAATGAAAAATTACAAACTTTCCGAAATATTTAAATATTCTTGCATATATATTGGCTATAAAAACACGGTGCTCAATAAAAGAGTCACCAAACTCCAATTAATTCAACGCAGGTTATTCAATAATTTTACAATCTTTATTCATTTCTTTATTCGAAAATTTATCTACATACTATAATTATGCCATTTCTTTTTGCTATTATAATGCGAAAATTATGTATATACCCGCTATAAACGGCGAAATGCGACAAATTGTCGTTGGTGGTACCGCCATAAACGGCGAAATGCGATAAGTTGTCCTCAGATTAGAACGAGCGCGTTCTCTTCGGCCAATGTAATTGGTCGAAAAGCCATGTGGCTGAAAGGTATATGGAACGCTCGGACCCCGCAAGGGTCTCGTTAAAACATTAAAGCTTACAACTATAACCAATTATGGTTTTGCAATATACTCATCGGTCCATCCACAAAATACTTCAATTTAAATTTAAGAATAATTTGTCGATTTTCGCCGTTTATAAGGGTATTTTAATCAATTGAGCGACAAATATTTCCATATTATTCCATGATTACGGAAAGCTTTAAAAAAAGACCATTAAAAATAGGAATTGGTAGGCCTTTTCTATCAAGTTGAAAAGCTTTGCATAACGTACCGCAACTAAGAGTTGTACATAACCCGCTATTTATCCGTTTTTCACGGTATCCGTTTATTAATATAATATATAAATACTATCGATGTCTATTTTCTAGTTTATTTATAACAATTATAGTCCGTTGAAACTTATATGCAAAAAAAGTACCAAAGGAAAAAGAATTATTCATCACTTCATTCGAAATAACCTAAAATTATAAATTTTATAATTTATATAATACGCTGTATATTTACCCACTTAAAAATCCATCGTTCCTGCAAGGCTCTCTACATTTGTTATTATAGATTTGGGCCTAACGCACGGATTACCTAATAAAATACAAAAGCGGGTTAAGAATGATATATAGAAAGGAACAATTGTTAGTTATATGCGTTATTTAGCATGTAATGGGTCCACATTTATATGTATATAAGCCACAATAAATAGTGCCGTTAACAATATAGGTTGCTAACAGGGGTTTAGGTATTACCTAGGTGCGGAGTAGTGCTAGTTGCGCTATAAGGCCTGTAATTACAGGGCTTAAATGCATTAAATTATTTAATAAAATGGTTCACTAATTTTGGGATTAATAGCTTAAATTCATTGGTGGGGGAGATTTTGCTCTATCTCCCTTATATACCCTCCAACATTAAAATGGGGGTCCGCACGCCAAAAAGCGTTCCGGTACCGCACACGATTTTCCGAAAAATTATTTTATAAGGGTTGTTGAAAAAGCACCTAGTCTCAGTGCTTAGACTAGACCCCCTGCTTCGCAATGGGGACCGAGCGCTCCATATACCTTTCAGCCACATGGCTTTTCGACCAATTACATTGGCCGAAAAAAACGCGCTCGTTCTAGTCTAAGGACAACTTGTCGCATTTCGCCGTTTCTGTCGGTACCATTAACGACAATTTGTCGCGTTTCGCTGTTTATAACGGGTATATATATTATATTCGCACTATAATAGCAAAAAAGAATGGTAGATTTATGGTATGCAATTAATGTTCGAATAAAACAATAAATAAAAACTATAAAAATAGAAAATAACCTGCGTTAAATTGAATAGAGCTTGATGATTTTTTTACTGAAAGCCCCGTTCTTTTAGCCAATGTGTTTGGAAAGATATTTAAATATTTAGTAAAATTTGTAATATTTCATTATTTTTACGTATTATTATGAGTAGTGGTATATAATATTGAGTTAGATGTTATTTATAGTACTTATAGCTTAGCGGGGCTAAGACTACAAAGTGCATGCAATTATCGGTTAAAATAAAAGTTTTACTAATATTCTTATATCAATTAATAATTTATTTAAAAAACTGAATAATTTACGCAAATAGTAATGAAATTGAAAAGGACTTTAATATATCCACTCTTTTGTAGACTTATAAGTAAACATGATTCAACATCTTTTTTATAAATTTTATTTAATGAAATAAAACAGAAAATAGAAAAAAAACAAATTTAGCATTTCTTTGTCTAAAAAGATAAAAAAGCGGGTATCATGAATCGGACTTCACGTGGACGTGTGGTTATATATGTAATTCACACCATGAGACTTTGGCTTTATCAATGTCAAAATTGGTAAAAATATAAAAGCGTTTCGATTGTAAATTATATACAAAATTATATATACCTTACCTGTCTCCTTATTTAACGACTTATATAATCGGATATGTGTAACAAACTGTGGTTCTATAATAAATAAATCTATGCCACTCCCCACGTGCTGAACCCATAAAATCTGGCGGCAAAACAAAAATAATATAAAATTGATTAAATAAAGCAACAAAAAATATAAAATACACATTTAGCGTTTTCTGATATAAAAAAGCTTTCAAAGCCGGTATTATTAGTCGCATTAAACGTGAACGTTTGTATACATACGTAATCCATTCCCTGAAGTTTGGGTTTTATAATCATTTAAATTGGTACAAATATAAACGAGTTTCGATTGTAAATTATATACAAAAATGTGTATGATTTGCCTATCCGCTTATTCAACTGCTCATATAGTCCGGTATATACACCAATATTTAACATAACGGTATATATATATGACCCTCCAAGTGCAAAAATTATAAAATTTGGTGGAATATTAAAAATAATATTAAAAAGAATCAAAGATCGAAAAGAAAAATCGAAAAAGCAGTACGGCCATAAACGGATTAAGGGCAGGTTGTATCCGATTCGGCCGTTGTAACAGATAAAAAAATAAATCAAATCGCTGCTAATAGCTGTATTAAACGCTATTTTTAGCGATATTTTCTTCTTTTGACATTTTGCGTGGTTGTGGAATAATAAGGGAGTGTCGGCCGAAAAAATGACAAAAATACCGCCATAAACGGCGAAAATCGACAAATTATCCTTAAACCTAAACCAAAACGTTTTTTGGATGGACCCACAGGTATATTGCAAAACCGCAATTAAGCCACGAAATGGAGCTATGCGAACGAAGGGGATTAATTGTGGAGCTTTGGGCTTTAGGGATGGGCCCTGAGACTAAAAAACACCCTTGTTTCCATATAAGCCATTTCTGGGTTCGCACTAATTTGTTGATTTGGTGACAATTTTAACCCGATACAGGGTAGCTAACTCGTAGGTGCAGGGTGGGTGTTAGACCCGGTACAGGGTGAACCCCACTCGCTGACACTTTAAATCGCAACTCCTATAATACAAAATATAACGGAAAATACGATAACCCCGACAGCCCCACTTCGGCATTATCTACTGTGACTTGTATACAAATAAAGGTGGACCCACCACATCCTAAACAACGCATATAATTAACGTTGGGTATCCCCAAACCGCACCCCCCTAATAACCGCACCCCAAAAATAATAACACTTCTATTTTCACTTTTGAACTTCTATTATAAATATCTCCATAAATTTTCTATTTGTTGCATGACTTTTTTCTAATTTTTTTCCTATATTTTTAAAATAAAAGTATATCATAAAAATCAGCTGATTTCCGCTATTGACGACGTTCAAAATTGGGAATTAATTACAAAATCATCCCAAAAATGGGGTATACCTATAAGCACCCTTTGAAATGGTTCTAACGGCGCCCAACTCAAAACCCAAATAAAATGATTTATCCAAAAGCTTTTGCCGGAATAGGAAGAGCATTTAATTGATTAAATATTTGCCCAAGCCGCTTTAGGCTTTTTACTAACGCACCAAAAATTTCGTTTTTTTGCGGAACGAATTTTCTAGGCCGCCGGAAAAACAAAAAAAAACTTCAAAAAACGTTGGATAACCCGGTTTTTAATTGTTTATCCAATTATTAAAACCCAAAAGCCCCGTCGGTTAAAAAACGCCCGGGCTAATGGGGCTATTACGAAAATAATTAAATTATATTCGCTTTATATTATTAACCCCGTTATCAATAATATTAAACCGAAAATCGGTGGAATATCGACGAAACCGGTATAACAAAAGGTTAGACATTAAACGGCCTGGTATCAAAATTTAACCGGATTCGGCCGTTATAGCGAAAAAAACTTTGAGCGTGGGGTTGGATAAATATAGTTACATACATATCGGTTATAGAGGTTATTACATTTCCTTATTTTATATTCAAGGGAAAAAACGTATAATAATAATAATTTCCGACGGATTTAGGCTTTCCCAATAATTGGTAATTTTATATAATTAAAAACGGGTGGATAAATAATAAAACGGTTATAAAATGGTTAAAAAAATGTCTATTTATATACCCAACCCGATACCCCTAAAAAGCGGTTATTGGTTTTCGACGGCCATAAATTACAAGTTACGGACGAATTCATACTTTTTTACGTCCAAAATAATATTTAATTTTTACATGTACCCCTTTATTCGTCGCACGCTTTTCAACCATTGGATATATTACTTTTTGGGCCGTTATAAAAGGTTTATCGACGTAAACTTGGATTTATAAACCAGTTGTGCTGTTTAACGGTTATTGGACAGCGAAATGTTTTGTTTTACTATTAAAAAACCAAATTAAAAACATTTATTGGAAGAATTATCCAATTTAAATGGCGTACGACGGGGTTATAACCGGTAAATTTGGTTAAAGCGCTTTTTAGCCCTTTCTTTCTAAACAAATAACAACTTTAACGTCGAAAAAAAATAAAAATAACGGTTTTTAAAGGTATAAAATATCGGAAAATCCAACCCAAAAAACTAACGACCCGTTTTTATTCATTTGGGAAACCCTTACAACGACCCAAAATATTCGACTTTAATTATAATAAGTTTGCCGGTCCGAAAAACATAACGCCATATTACGGCTTTTGTTTGCAAAATTCCAAAAAAACCTCGAAACTAAAAATATTTTATTAGTTACAATTTAGCAAAAAATCAATTTATTTACAACATAATTGGCGGTAATACGGCCGGTTAAGCAGCAAAGGGTGGTTCCGGATCCAAACAAACTTTTGGTCAACAAATAGAATATTGTTAGATTGCAGGAAAATAATATAGAAAATTTGGAACTTTTAACTAATAACGAAGAGGTTAATAAACCGGAACAGCTTGAAAACGATTGTATTTTTTGCGCGTTAATAGTTTTATTTTTAAATCGATTTCCGAAACGCGAAATTTTGTTGTTAGACTTTTGGGGGTGCGGTTGTTAGGCGGGTGCGGTTAGGGGGTACCCAACGTTAACATGTTCATATCGTCCTCTTGCCCGCCGAGGATTTGCTCGCTACGTTTTAATTGGAGTATCACTCTATAAGCGATCCATGGCAATTAACTCATATTTTGCTGTCAAATTTGCCTGTAATAACACCGAATGCACAAAAAGAACATATGGCACAGGAGGTCTGATTCAAGACAAAACAATCAAAATTCGAGACAGTTTAGGGTGGTTATTCTGAGAGGGACACCGATCTGGCCGCGTGTGGAGTCTGTAGACAATGAAATTTGGTGTACCTAACTGGTCCAACGCAGGCTCATCAGGGCAGTCACACACTTGGCATGATTCCTTTATCAACTTGCTTTCGGACTGATGTGTTGTGGGTTTGCCAATAGAGCCCCTCATCCAAAACTCTTCATATTCATGACAGGTACTAAGCGTCAGTCGGCTGTGCAGCCTATGGAGTCAAAGAGAGGAGCTGGCCGGTACTGGTTGGCAAGTCCTGGTTACCCTGCTAAACCTCATTAGTTCCAGCCCAATCACAAAACTTGGTCATGTCCAACACGCATAATGTGCTCTTTGGCTGCATTCTGCCTCCTCAAGAGGCGAGCCAGTATGAGTTCACCAAGGACAACAACCCGTCCAAGATTCTTACCTTGCCCAAGCATACCTGGCGCAGCGGAGCACCTCCTGTTCCCAAACATTGACGCGATTGCGAAGGACTAGAAAAAGTTTACGATTATTTGGTGGGGTGTTGCCTTGGTAGAATCTCTGATCATGGAAACGTGTAGATATTTCGGCGAAAGATGGAAATCATGTCTCAAATTGTGATTGTCTCCCCCAGCCCTCATACTTTGTGGTTTTTACCCGTCAATATTGATGCAGCGTCTGGCAGTGTGCATCACAGCATTAATGAGGATTGAAGCTACGCACGCCGAATTCCCACTTCAGAATCAGGCCCCCATCTGTCGCTCTTCTTGCCTTGGTTTCCCTGAATCTTATTTACCGCACTCGACGGCGTTATAGCTACAATGGAAACACTTTCTCAAAAAGAAGTCTCGCTGGACATGAGACCCTTGATCAGGACTTCAAGGCCCTAGTGCGCGGCGCTAAAAGTCCGTCTGAACAAGGTTAAATTCCTTCTCTCGCGAAAGCAACGGCCGCCTTAATCTAGAGCTGCCACGCACTCGGCTATCCAGCCTGGATTCCTGAACCTAGGACAGGCTGCGGCTAGCTCTGGGACAGCAGTGCTGTCTTATTTACAGATGAGCGGACAAATTTGCCTTTGTCGCCGCCACTGCAATCTTCAATCGCCCGCTAGAATCAGGATCAAATTGATTGATGATCTCTTTGTCAAAGGAGGGAGGGACTAGCCTATCAAGCTCAATGCAATCTTAATTCTGTTTTCCCGCGTCAGTAGGGCATTGGCTGACCCCAGTCGTGCCGGTGTTGAGGGACGCATCATGCAGGGCGCGGGCGTCGGCTTTGCGGTCCATATTCGCGTCTCAACACAGCCGGGTTCCTTGCGGGTACCACACATTGACGAGCCGGCAAAGTTGTCCAAGCCCGAGAGGTGCATCAGTGGAAAGGTCTCTTGTGGGTCACTGGATCATACATACGCTATGAAATGGCCTCGGATATGGTACAGAGGAGTTGACGTGCGACTGAGTCAATCTGGTTGATTATGTGCTTCGGAATGTCGTATTGGAGTGCGTCCAGGCCTGTAGTGGAGCCAGCGGGACGACGGATAGCGTTCGGGACTAAGAAATCTGCGCCTCGTGCCATTTGGTCATAGCTGATGTCGTCGGTAACGTTTTGGTGCTGGGTGTTGACTATTGACATTGTCGCCGTGCTTGAGTCATGGCGCGTCTGCGGTGGCGGTTCATGTTTGGAATGGGGTAAGATCGCCCTAGAACACCATCTTATGAGAATGTTCTTTTTCTCTTCTGGAATCGTAGGCCCGCGAATCTGACGAACCGAATCCCAGCATAGATGGGTCTAGATCAAATTTTAGGCTTGGGGGTGTCTCTTAGTGATCCATCGAGTCATCCGCAGGCGACATCAATACAACCCACGCAGTAGGACCCATCCTGGCCGACGGGTCCTTTGAACGTCTGATGAGGTTCATCATCAATGCCATCTAGCGTACCCCTCGCGTGTCAGATGTCGCTTGTTCTCCATCGCCATCTCTTGCGTGCGCTTTCTCTTCGGCTGAGCTCCACAAAAGCCTACCACGCTAATGATATGGGACGGAAACCCATGTGAGATTTTGAAAGCTACCAAGTTCTAAATCCCGGGGTAATACTAGCACAGCTTGTACTA